>NW_026896378.1:0-22242 GCF_033153095.1 Gastrolobium bilobum | reverse complement strand
ACCCTGCATAAAGCCCTCTTGATTTGTGCATGCATGTGTTATTAGCAGTGGAGAAGTAGAATTTGAGCAAGCCTATGGTAGAATGATTTTCTGGAGTTGATTTGAGTGATATACTGAATTAACTGATACACTTGAGAGAAAATTGAGGGCATCCTGTGAGGAACCATTTTTGTGTAGTTAGCAGTTGCAGTTGAAATCAGCACGTCTTGTGATTTGAGATTAAGGAATTTTTGTCCTGGTTGTTTTATCTGTTCAAGACTTGTGATTTTTGTTATCTTTTGTATACTTGCTAATTATTTCTTATTTCTTTGCTTTCTTTTTCTATTCTAGTTTTTGCCCAGGAGTGCAAAAAGATAAGTGTGGGGGAATTTGATAACTCATATTTTATTACACTTATTTGTTACTCTTGATTAGTATTTTTAGAATTTATTTGAATAAAATAATGATGTTTTGAGTTTATTTACATTTTTAGTTTTTGATTGGGTTTAATTTATTTTCGTCAGAATTTTTCAGCTTTACGTTACTTCTGTATTTTGGCCATATCTTGGTCCACAGTTGTCGGATTGACTCCGTTCTTGTTGGGTTTTTCAGATAACACAGAGGGATACAATTCTTATGAAGAGCTCGAAGCCCAATTCGGATTGAAAGATAGTCTATTTCTTGCGCCAAGTCGGACACGTTTTGCTGAAGTTTTATTTTATTTTATTTATTTTATTCCGTATTTTAGACATATGGGCCGGTCAGAACTGAACCCTAAGCCGCTTTGAGTAAGGGTATATGACGGCAGAGTAGGAAACATTGGATGCATTATGTAATTTTCAAAATTGAGGATCAAAGTATTTTCTCTGAAGCGTTCTTCGTCTTTTTCTTCTTCTTCTTCTTTTTATTTCAATCATGTTTACCTTAGCCATGCGAGGCTAAGAACCTTTTAATCAACCTAAGGGTAATAGATTCCATGGATTACTCTTGAGGATCTGCGTTTATTTCAAATCAGTTTTGTTTCCCTTCCCAACTCAGATTGATATCGTGCGATCGTGGATATTCAATCTGAGGTTCGCGATTGCGATTATGGAAAGGGATTAATCATCAGATTTGATGATTAGGTTGATTGACCCTATGACCTTAAATCAAGCGGGCTGATACTCTGCGATTGTATGAGTAGAAACATCGTCTTTGATCAAATGCTAAGCGATCGCTTAGAGAGGGTTGTCAATTGGAAATAAGGATTCTGATCCGATTGACAAATCAATCACGATTCTGATATCTTCTATCCGAGGAAAGACGTCCATGGAACCCAAACCTTAGGTTGGTTATTTTTAATTACGAATTTTTATTCCAAATTTATATTCTGCCTTTTTAATTATTGAATCAAAATCCAAAACCCCCCTTTTAATTTTCTGTTCTCATAAGCGATTTTAACCAAAACAATTTCCTTGAGAGACGACTTAGGGTTTCCACTTTACTGCAAATTTTCTGAACCCTAATTAAAAAAATAATTTTAATTTGCGCGAGTTCGACAGCTCGTGTTAGAAGCATAACTAGTATTCACACTTTTCATCAGAAAAGCAATTTAAGCGTTCTTTGACCTTCTTGATAATTATTCTAATCTTTCTATATTTATCCAAAGTCAATTATGGAATTATTTTCTAATTTCATGATTAAATTATTTAAATTCCTAATTTAACCGTGCGGGTTCTTACAATATACTGAAAAGTCCTATACATCATATATACATAAACTAGCATATGCTCTGTGCCACTACAGATATCCTATGTAAGGATATACATAACTATATACACATAATCATATCCTCTGCGTACAAACATGGAAAGCTATACATGCCTTTCTAAGTAGATATCAAGATATAACTATATAAATGCATAATCATATACACATCATGCTACGCAAAATATGACTATACAATCCTCCAAGATATCTAGCTATATAACTACTCCAACTGGATGATCTAGCCACTCTGCACGGGTCCCTTGTGAAGAATCAAAGTGATGATGTGGCTGCCACGATGATACTATTGATGATTCCACGTCAGCATAGTTTTGATGATAACAAACAAGTCAAAGAAGATTGCTTGAAGGTGAAGCAACATCCAAAAGAAATCAAATCAAGAAACATGCAAGCCAAGCATCAAGTCAAGTCCAAGATCTCAATGGTATATTTATCTAGGACTTAGGAAAATGTGTAAAGGTGTATAGTATTATAGCATTGCATAAGCTCAAGTCATACACATCATCAAATGCATAAATGAATCTTGAACTAACAAGTCAAACATGCATCTAAAGGTTTTTCAAATGACTTAAGCAAAAAAAAAAAGGAATCATGGCATTATAACAGTTACATATTCATGGCCTTATACATCCGTTAAGAAAAGTCAAATCAAGTGGTTTAAATCGTTCAAAATTGGTTTGGAAAGAGTACTTACATAAAATATACTTTTCTAGTTAATTTCCATAACCAATCATATGCTTTACAAATCATAGAAACCATATTGAAAGAAAGGAATTTTCGAAAATGTGTAAAAAGGTCACTGCCATGAAATATCCGGATATCTGACCAAGAATATCCGGATATCAATCTCCGGATAACTGATACTGAATATCCGGATATCACATATCCGGATACGTGCGCGATGAATATCCGGATATCTACTGTTTAAACGGCTATAAACGGCTATAATCATATATCCGGATATGTGTTCGATAAATATCCGGATATCTACTGTTTTAAATGGCTATAAACGGCTAGTTTTCGAATTGGGTGCCTATATAAACCCCCTTAACATCTCAAATACACACAATTCGGTCATTGATCATTTACCAAATCTTTATCACTCATTCTAGCTTGTTTTTGCTCATATATTACTCATTTTGATCATTGCATAGACTTGAGCTTATCTTTGTTATTAGGCTATACACCTACTAGTTCTTCAATTTGTAATATCTGTACTTTGAGAGTACATATCCACTCTTTATCACCTTCATCTTACTTCTTGAATCAAAAGGGGAGTGAACCCTTGTGTTGGTCTGCCAAGAGACAGAAGTCTTGGAAATGAGAGTGAACCCTTGTTAGTCTACCAAGAGACAAAAGTCTTGGGAATTTGTAAAGGTTTGTCAAGCACCCGTGAAGCTTGACCGTTAGTGAAAGATTTGATCGAGCAACTTCAGTCTGGACGTAGGTCACAGTGGTAGTGACCGAACCAGGATATATCAAGTTTGCAAATCTCTCTATCCCTTATCTCTTGCATAAGCATTGATTAATCATTTGAGCATATTTAAATTTATATCTCATCAAATATTTACCTGATCTATTTTTCTGTTATTTAGTCACTACACGCTGTAAATTATTTAAATTAAATAAATTGGCTTTGAAAAAGAAAAGTAAGGCATTTTAATAGAAATATTTTTAAAACTCAATTCACCCCCCCTCTTGAGTTTGAGGCCACTTGTCCAACACCTTGCCCCTAGAGGGCTCATCTGCTAATAGAGTACCTTAAATATATATCCACAACGAGGGGTGAAAATGAATCTCATTAAACTCTAGGTTTATGGAGCAATCTCCACCCAAGAGCTTTCTTCCTGCATAAAGGGTTAGATCACATAGCATAAAAGACATCATATACTGTAACACATCCATACACATCGGGTGACTATACTACAGGTGTTGTATCCCACAAGGAGAGTCCAAATTTACACTTCTGATAATCATAGATTCCCATAGAAGCAACACATGTTGTGATCAACAGCTAATGTCACCTAGGCCAAAACATATGTATACCGAGATCAACCAATGTATGTCATAGATAGTGATCAGGAGACTAATGTCCTCTTGACCAAACCTGATGTATACCGATCACAATCGTGTATGTGTTCACTAATCAGGAACCATTGCCCAAGTCTCATACCATTGCCCAAGTATCACAATACAACACATCATCTCATATGCATGTACTACATGAATGCAATTATACTATGATCCAATATATATCAACCATACAATCATAAACCAAGATCCTATTGGATCGTGGTGGAACATCAAGTTTGGAGAGAACTTCTAAACTGAGAGCTTACCTCTGATGCTCCTAAAACACGCTTACTTGAAACACAAGAAACTATATAAGACCCTCAGAATCCTATTCTAGAATCACTGTATCACCTGGTTCACACTTGATTTATCAATCAATAACAATGAATAGCCATTATGGTTTATTCAAAGCATATATACTACTAAAGTGCCATACTTTAGTCTTTCATTACAAGACTTATTATCTTGCCATACTTAATAATTTCATTCTTGATAATTCATGCCCATACCACAAGTCAGACCTACTAACACATAACCTTATGAATTAACTAAATTTCAATCATATAAAACCCTATATTATCGAATGACACGTGATTAGGGTAGATGAATTTATCCATTTAATTACATCATATTCCAATGACAATTTCATCTTTTACCTTAACTATATAATTATTTCATGTTCACCGTGTATTCTTTCTTTTTCACATCCTCCAAATGTCTTAATCATCTTGAATATATATAAGATTCAATAACCTTATTACTTGACATAAAACCAAATGCATAAACCCTAGAAATCATACATGGCCGAATTGTTAAGGGTTAGGGTTACTATACATTTTTCCAAACTTCCCATGACCATTGATCATAAAAAACATTAATTTACCAAGAACTAAGCATGATTCCTCATTAACATGACATGAAATCAACTTCTTAGACAATTATTCAAGGCAAAATTGAAATGACAACACAATTTTTTAGCCTAGACAGTCTTCACTAATTAATTCACGAAAATTACATTTCTGATTCAATGGCCTTGAATTTTTGATATGTTATACTAGATATGTGTATCTTTAATTCAGCATAAACCACACTCAATTTGGAGTACTATAACTCCAAATATGAACTTTTCAAAACAGTGGCTAGAATTGGTTTCTACAGTGTTAATGAATTTTTTACAACTTCCAATGATTAAAACTTGATCAATTCAACTCCATGAACACCAAAGACCAAGAATACATAATAAAGCATATCATATAAACACATGGTACAACATAATCATATTCAGCCATATTCAACAAGAAAATCTAAAATCATAACTTAAAAACTAACCATTTAAACTTGAGTTTCTTGACTCAAATATACTCCAAATCACCTAGGGATGATTCTTCAACCTTTAAACCAAAAAAGCACTCATCTTTAGACTTATGAATAGTTCATAGGTCAAGGCTTTCAAGAGAAGAAATCAAGATATTGAAGGCTTCTTTAGAGAAACAAAGCTTAGGGTTTTCTTCTTTAAGCTTCAATGATCATTTTTTATGAAATAGGCTTTATCTAAAATGAATTAAAGTAGATCAAATGAGCTTTCCAAGCTTTTAAATGGTGGATGGCCATAGAGGAGAATAATGTTAGTATATGGATGTCCTAGAGACAATCTTTTGATTAGATTAGGACATATGTGGACCTTTTATATTGTCGCAAATAAATAAAAGCACTATTTATCCTGTTTCATATTTTGTCTCAACATTATTGTTAATATTTTATATGAGTAACTGGATAAACCCCTTGGAATAGAACAAGTATCTCTTGAGTATCTGTGATGAGATCACGATCATGAGGATTCAAGGATACCGCACGTTTATTCCTAATTTTATATTCCTAGTCTAGAAACACTGAGAATGGGGATCAGTGATCTCGGGTAAGACTAGCACGACTTATCTACTTGTATTTGGATACAAGGTAAAGACCTCATGTGCTACAGATATAGAGATGTCTTAGCTAAAGTCGTGGGTGGACCTATAAGGGTATAGCTCACACTGAACAGACCCACAAAGAGACTCTATGAGAAAATCTCTCAGATAGTATCATTAGAGTATTCTCTTTATATTTGGGTATGTCTTTCCTTAGACCAGAAGTTATTACCTACACTGTGTTCTAGAAGGCATGCTATGATTGTATACCTCATCTGCCTGAAACATGGAGACTCATAGGTACACTGTTGGGCTTGTCCTGAAAGAGCACAGGGCTAGGGTGATAAGCTGAAGGAATTCGTCAAATCTCTGTTAGAGATTAGGTTATCTGTAAACCGGAGAAATCAGGATGACATTTACTGGGACTCGAGAATCTATGCATAGTAAAAGAGATCATGAAATGATCTGCCTTTAGAGTCAGTAAATTGAAGATTCCCTATTTCGAATAAAGCTTACCCTAAACCACAAGGGTTGATACATTTCCTTACCCTAGGTTTAATGGGAATTTAACCGAGACGAAAGGAAATATATACGGTAACCAAATATGTATAATAGGATGATCAAGTCATTAATCTAACTAGTTCTGGGGCAACAAAGCATTGCTAGTGCTCTGTGTTGTCATTAAATGGGTTGTGGGCTTGTTGGGCCCGAGCTCATTTATGTCAGTGGCTATGTTGGACCTAATGGGTCACACACTAACACCTTATTGTCATGATGATCTAGCATTAAAGGTATTGGGCCTAATAATGGTTGTTAGCCCAAGAAGAAGTTTGGAAGCCCACCTAAAAAGGAAAAAGGGCACATGGATCATGTAATGGGTTTGGATGGTCCAAGACATTACTAATTAATTTAATTAGTTAAATTAATTATCAAATATTTAAATTTTGAATTTTGAATTTGAAATTTGAATTTTGAAATTTGAATTTGAATTTTGAATTCGAATTTTGAATTGAATTTTGAATTTTGAATTTTGAATTTTGAATTTTGAATTTTGAATTTTGAATTTAAATGTTTGAACGTTTGAATTTAAATGTTTGAATTTGAATTTGAATTGGCTATGAAAAGTTATTTCATAACAAAAGGATAAGATAAGATCTTGTTGGAACAAATCTCTTGTATCAAGAAGAGATCTTTGGAGATCACCAAGGGCTGTTTGGGGCGCTGATTTGGTGTGATTATAAGTGTCATCTAGTCAACCAAATAAGCTCCAATCAGATTTGGTTGGTTGAGAGAATCCGTGAGTGAGTTGGTTCAAATTTGAATGCAGCTGGCTGAAGGGTGTAAGAACCCGCACCGTTAATTAAGGTATTTAATTAATTAATTATGCAAAAATAGGAAATGATTCCATAATTGACCCTAATAATTATTTATGAGGCTTAATAATCATAATAAGTGATTAAGAATGCTGAAAGTCGCTTTTCGGAAGAAAAGTGCAGATACCGGTTCTGCTAGTCGGTATAAATGTGTACCGAAAAAGTATCCCGGAAAATTAAAGTAAGTGCATGGTAATTACTAGAATAATATGTAGGACTTGTAAAACGAGTTTCAAGTCCAAATAATGAGAACTGGTGCTAGAAACCGGTACTGGCTTTTAAAAGCGCGTACCATAAAGGTGTTAAAAAAAATATAAGAAAAATATGATAAATCTTAGAAAATTATGTAGTTTCATAATCCAAAGTTTGGGATTAAAATGCTAAACGTAGCAATTAAAGTTAATATTGCGTGCTTAAGTGAGTTTTGGCTTTAAATACTCCCATTATGGGCACAAAACCCTAGGATTAGATTTCTCTACGTGAGTTGGGGCTGACCATTTGCTGGTTACTGTTCCATTGGCTTTCCCTTCCATTTCTTGAGCCAAGTTGTGATCTTTCTTGAGTTTCTTCACATTTCCACCTTATAAACACTTGGGAGCAGCCTTGTGGGAGTGAAAGGAGGGTCTTTTCTGAGTCTTAGCCATTGTTTGAGTCAGTCTTGAGGGCTGAGTTTGGAGGTTGAGTAGTGGAAGCCTTGGTCTTGCCATTTGTGAACTCCAAGTGCCTATCTTTGTGGAGAAAGGAGCCATCTTGTTGTGCATTTTCGTCCACCTTCTTAGTCAGAATTGTGAGGAGCTGTGTTGAGCTCCAAGAGCATCTCCCTTTGCTGTTTTTGAACTGTGGTATGATCACCAACCTTTAACTTTAGTTTTAAGGCTTAAAAATGGTACCTTGATGCATCTAATGACTAAAAGATCATAACTTGTTGTTGGGTAATGTTGAACACGCCTAGAAATGCATGATTAGGTGTTTAAAATCGGTAAAAGGGAACCTTTTTGGGATATCTTCACGAAAATGCAGAAACTGCATTCTGTCGTGAAATATCCGGATATCTGCCCGTGGAATATCCGGATATTGGATATCTCGATATGATATCCGGATATGTGTATTCGGATATGGGGTTTTGGGATATCTGGATATTGTATATCCGGATATGTGAATCTGTATATCCGGATATTGCATATCCGGATATTGCATATCTGGATATTGCATATCCGGATATGGACAGTGAGATATCCGGATATTGCATATCCGGATATGGTCCAGAGGAGTATCCGGATATTCTGGGATTTCGCAAAACAGTAGCTGTGTTGTGCGTACAGTAGACTATTGGGGGTTTGTAGACCCTAGATTGATGAAGTTGAACTTCTGTATTTAATGGATTAAGCCAGAATCATGGGATTAAGGGCTTGTGGCTTTGTTAGAAGCTTTAAGACTTGAAAACGTAATGAAAAGGTGTTGTCTTTAATTTGTATGCATGTGGTACATGTTTATTGATTTATATTTTGTCCATATCAGATTGTGATCTGCTGTGATTGGACTTTGAGCTTGTGGCATTGGATAGCTAGCTTAGAGGTAAGCTTTCGTGTCCTCAGTTTAGCCATGTTGTGGTTCCACCATGTCCCATGGGGAGATGGTATATGCATGCTGTGTTACATGCTTTTGATGTTTTGAAAATGTTGTTGAGCTATTGTATGTTAGTGCCTTGTTGATATGCATGGAGGTGTTCCACCTATACGGTAAGCCTGAGTATGTAGAACATACAATAGGGTGAGGCTGTGGGTAAGGTGCAAGCGGTGTTCCTTGTACTACATGTAGGGAATAGACGTATTCCTACATTTCTCTGGCCAGTAGATAGTGATAGACACACATGCCATAGATATCTGTTGCACTACATAGTTTTGGAACTGATAATGATATAAATGCTTTTTGAACTTATATTGCACATGTAAGTGAGCTTGGGGTGGAAGATCCTTGAGGACCCCTTGTCTTACTGAGAATTCTAGTTTAGAGATCTCACCCCACGTTTGGGGAATGCTTATTTCAGGGTCAGGTAATGTTGAGACCTCAGGCGGCAGGAGGCCGGAGCTGAGTTAGATTGCTGTTATATTATGCTGCCATGATTGGATGCTGGATTTGCATGTTGTTTATGCTTATAGCTTCAGTTATGTTTATGGAGTTTTACGTTGAGACTGGTTGCTTTCTATGTTTATTTGGTGAGCATGGGGATTGTCCATGACATATAGTATTGTTATGTTTTGATTATGTCTTGAGTTTTTTGGAGTTGTAAAAATGTATCAGGACATTGTCCGGATTACTTGATGTAATGTCGTGATTTAGATACACACTTTATCTATATATTGAGGTATTTCAGTAGATGTCTTATTGCAATTTACATACAGGCGTTATTTTATGAAATTGATTAAGTAATCCAGTTGGTAATTGATAATGACGTCATAATTGAAAAGAAAAAGAATATTCCGCATTTTTAATTAAGCACCGCTTAATACGATGTAATGTTAATATTCCGGGTATACACGGGGTGTTACATTTTATGGTATCAGAGCAAAGGTTCAAGGAAAAGCCTGTATGCATTGCAATGATTAGGATGTTTGGTCGTGTCTGTTTTGTGTGTTTGCTCCGTCGAGTATTATTATGATAATGCATATGTTACCACATTGCGTGGGCCTGATCAACTCATAATTTGTGCAACTTGTGCAGAATCATGGTAAGACCCGGGAGAAACCGCGAGACTTCGGAGGATCGGCCCGATCCTGTCCTGGCTGCATTAGCTGAGATGCAAGCGGCCCGACTAGCCGACCAGGAGGCCATGAGAATGGCAAACCAGGCCATGCTGGACGCCGTCAGAGAGGCGAACAGGAAGGCCACTGAGGACGTGTTGGAGGCCAACCGTCTGGCGAACATGACGATGTTTAGAGTCATGTTGGAGGAGATGAGGAATGGCCCTGATGTTGGTCATGCTCCACCGCCACCACCACCACCACCTCCACCCAGTCTGCAGGATGACTCTCAGAGTCAGATGGGAGATGGCAGTCATCTTACGGGGGCCATACAGACCGTCCCTATTTTTGTTGAGGATCGTGATGAGATCGATCGCCGGCTGAATGCTTTCCGTAAGCATAAGCCACCTGCCTTTGATTGATCCTTTGATCCTGTTGCTGCTGCACGTTGGCTTCAGGCGTTGGACAAGATTTTTCGGGTCATGCAGTGCACAGATCCGCAGAAGTTGATGTTCGCTACTTACATGCTGGAGGGCGATGCCCATGAGTGGTGGACAAACCTTTCTCATGTCTACGAGATGTAGGGTCATGTGATGACTTGGCCTATGTTCGAGGATTTCTTCTTGGGTCAGTACTTTCCATACGACACTCAGGAGAGGCAGCAGGGAGAGTTTGACAGATTGGTTCAGGGCTCGTTGTCTGTGGACGAGTACCTGGCCAAGTTCAACCAGTTGGTGAAGTTTGCACACTTCAGGATGGCGAGGCCTACTCCTACATTTCTGGCGGCTAAGTTCCGCAGGGGACTTAGTGAGGATATTGCTGGTTACCTAGCTGGTTCTGCTTCTAGAGATTTTGGGACACTGGTTCAGCAGTGCCGTGATATTAAAGATTACTACAGCTCGAGTAAGGCCAAGAAGGCCAAGGTTACTGAGGCGACGAAGGTTGCAGCTGGTAGTTCCACTTCTTGGCGAGACAGGAAGTTTGGGAACAAGGGCAAGGGTAAACAATTGGCAGTTCGGCAGGCGCCGAGTCAGTTCAAGAGGACTTCTGCTCAGGGGAGTGCAGCGAGACCTCCTGCTCCCAAGTGTTCGGGATGCGGGAAGACTCATTTTGGGCCGTGTTCTACCGGCCAGTTGATTTGCTTTCAGTGTGGCAAGGAGGGCCACTTCTCCAGAGATTGTCCGTCGGCGACGACGAGGGCTACTGCAGTGCAGGCAGTGCCACTTCAGATGGTTCCCCTTCCACTTGCTTCGGCACCGGCAGTGCCACCATCTTCTGGGAGAGTGTATACTTTGGATCGTCAGCAGTCGGATCGAGCTCCGAACCTTGTCAGAGGTACTGTTACGATTGGTTCATCAGCTATTGATGTGTTGTTTGACTCTTGGGCTACGCATTCTTTTGTTGCTACCCCGATTGCTGTGGGGCTTGAGTTGCCCAATGATGTGCTTTCTCCACCGATGCGGGTGACTACCGCCACCGGAGAAAGATGTGATGCTACCACTGTTCATCGCGATGTGGCGTTTCAGTGGGATGGCCGTGAGTTCTCGGTAAATCTGATAGGGTTGCCGATGGCCAACTTGGAGGTTATTCTGGGCATGGATTGGCTGTCCAGAAATTGTGTTATGATTGACTGTTGTGCCAAGCGTGTAGTGTTGTCTCCGTGTGATTCCACAGCCAGTTCCTCGCCGTACATTTTGTTGCTGCAGGCTAGGAGAGCCTTGAGAGTAGGGGTATTTGGTTATGTCATGTTGGGAGGTTTGGTGAGTGGTACACAGGAGGACATCACTGGCATTCCTGTGGTGAGGGAGTTCCTCGAGGTGTTTCTTGAGGAGATTCCTGAGTTTCCGCCACAGAGGGAGATAGAGTTCTCCATAGATCTGTTGCCTGGTGTGGGGCCGATTTCTTTAGCTCCATACTGGATGTCGCCACCGGAGTTGGCAGAGCTGAAGAAGCATATTGAGGATCTTTCAGCGAAAGACTTCATTAGACCGAGTGTGTCTCCTTGGGGAGCACCGGTTATCTTTGTGAAGAAGAAGGACGGGACAATGCGATTGTGCACCGACTACAGGCAGCTGAACAAGGTGACAATCAAGAACAAGTATCCCCTTCCTTGGATTGATGATCTGTTGGATCAACTCAGGGGTGCTTGTGTGTATTCCAAGATTGACCTCCGGTCCGGATACCATCAGATTCGGGTGAGGCCGGAGGATGTCCCGAAGACCGCATTTCGCTCGAGATATGGTCATTTTGAGTATTTGGTGATTCTGTTCGGTCTCACCAATGCACCTGTTGTGTTCATGGAGTACATGAATCGGATTTTCCAGCCGTACCTGGATCAGTTTGTGATCGTCTTCATTGACGACATTTTGATTTACTCCAAGACGGAGGAGGAGCATGTGGAGCATTTGAGAACTGTTCTGCTAGTGCTGAAAGAGAAGAAGCTGTATGCGAAGCCTTCCAAATGTGAGTTCTGGCTCAAGTCTGTGAAGTTCCTTGGGCATGTTATTTCTGCTGAGGGAGTTGCAGTGGATCCGAACAAGATTGAGGCCGTACTGGATTGGGAGAGACCCAAGACAGTTACGGAAGTGAGGAGCTTTCTGGGTTTGGCCGGTTACTATCGGAGGTTCATCAAGGGATTCTCCACCATGGTTTTGCCATTGACTCGCCTTACTCGGAAGGAGACTCCATTTGTGTGGACTCACGAGTGTGAGGTCTGTTTTCAGGAGTTGAATGAGAGACTGACTACTGCTCCTGTGTTGGTCCTTCCTGATCCTGCGCTTGAGATCGAGCTTTACACCGACGCCTCTGGGAAGGGGCTAGGTTGTGTGTTGATGCAGTTGGGCAAAGTGATCGCCTATGCTTCGAGGCAGTTGAAACCTCATGAGGAGAACTACCCTACTCATGACTTGGAGTTGGCTGCTATTGTGTTTGCTTTCAAGATTTGGAGGCATTATCTTTTTGGTTTGAGGTTTGTGGTGTTCAGTGACCACAAGAGTTTGAAGTACCTGTTCGACCAGAAGGAGTTGAACATGAGGCAGAGGAGATGGATGGAGTTCATAAAGGACTACGACTTCGAGCTAAGGTATCATCCTGGCAAGGCCAATGTGGTAGCTGATGCTTTGAGTCAGAAATCCAGTAGTTCATCCAGTTTGTTACTTGGTAACTTTGATGTGGTTGAGAAGTTCCGCAACTTGGCAGTGACCGCTCCGTGTGAGAGTGTACTTCTCCGATTGGAAGCATCCGATGTTGTGAACGAGCTGCTTGAAAAGATTAAAGAGGCACAAGTTCAGAGAGAATGCCTGGATTATGTGAAGAACCAAGACGGTGTGTCTTGGAATGATGATGGATTTCTTTTGTTCCAGCATAGGATTGTAGTTCCTCAAGGCCCATTGACGGAGGAGATTATGGCAGAAGGCCATAAGGATCAGTTTTCTATCCACCCTGGTGCTACTAAGATGTATCAAGACTTGAAGAAGAACTTCTGGTGGCCGGGCATGAAGAAAGATGTTGCTATCTTTGTGTCCAAGTGTTTGGTTTGCCAGAAGGTGAAGATTGAGCATCAGAGACCGTCTGGTGAACTTCAACCTCTTGAAGTACCACAGTGGAAGTGGGAAGGTATTTCCATGGACTTCGTGGTGGGATTGCCGAAGACTCAGGAGGGTTGTGACTCTATTTGGGTCATCGTGGACAGACTGACGAAGTCTGCCTATTTTCTTCCAGTGAAGGTGAGCTTCACTACAGAGCAGTTGGCCAAACTTCATGTCCGCGAGATTGTGAGGCTTCACGGGGTGCCCGAGAGTATCATTAGTGATAGGGACCCGAAGTTCACATCTCGGTTCTGGGAGGCGCTGCAGGAGGCTTTTGGTACGCAGTTGAGATTGAGTACCGCCTATCACCCTCAGACTGATGGACAGACTGAGAGGACCATCCAGACCTTGGAGGACATGTTGCGAGCTTGCACGTTGGAGCAGGGCTCGGCATGGGATAGGTACCTTCCGTTGGTTGAGTTTTCTTACAACAACAGCTTTCATGCTAGCCTGGGCATGGCGCCCTACGACGCACTGTATGGTAGGAGGTGTCGGACTCCTACTTGTTGGTCTGAGGTTGGGGATAAGGAGCTTTTTGGCTTGGACTTTGTCCAGGATACCACCTTGCAGATTCAGATGATCCGTGAAAAGTTGAAGCAGGCGCAGAATCGCCAAAAGAGCTACTATGATGTCAAGCATCGTCCGCTGGAGTTCAGTGAGGGTGAGCACGTGTTTGTGAGACTTTCACCTGTCACCGGTGTAGGTCGGGCACTCGGAGTGAGGAAGCTGAGCCCGCGGTATATTGGGCCATACCAGATCCTTGGTAGGGTAGGACCTGTTGCCTACCGGCTTGCCTTGCCTCCGAACCTGGCTAACATCCATGACGTGTTTCACGTGTCTCAGCTTCGGAAGTACATAGCAGATCCGTCGCACGTGGTACAACCGGATGATGTGGAGGTTCGGGAGAACCTAAAGACTCCCGTCGGACCACTCAGAATTCTCGATCGTGGCGAGAAGCAGTTGAGGAGCAAGATCATTCCAATGGTCAAGGTGCAGTGGACCGGAAGAACTCCTGAGGAGTGTACTTGGGAGCGTGAGGACGAGCTTCTCCGGCAGTACCCCGAGTTTCGACTAGGTATGTTCTGATTTTGAGGTCAAAATCCTAAAAAGGTGGGGTGAATGTAAGAACCCGCACCGTTAATTAAGGTATTTAATTAATTAATTATGCAAAAATAGGAAATGATTCCATAATTGACCCTAATAATTATTTATGAGGCTTAATAATCATAATAAGTGATTAGAATGCTGAAAGTCGCTTTTCGGAAGAAAAGTGCAGATACCGGTTCTGCTAGTCGGTATAAATGAGTACCGAAAAAGTATCCCGGAAAATTAAAGTAAGGTCATGGTAATTACTAGAATAATATGTAGGACTTGTAAAACGAGTTTCAAGTCCAAATAATGAGAACTGGTGCTAGAAACCGGTACTAGCTTTGAAAAGCGCGTACCGGAAAGGTGTTCAAAAAAATATAAGAAAAATATGATAAATCTTAGAAAATTATGTAGTTTCATAATCCAAAGTTTGGGATTAAAATGCTAAACGTAGCAATTAAAGTTAATACTGCGTGCTTAAGTGAGTTTTGGCTTTAAATACTCCCATTATGGGCACAAAACCCTAGGATCAGATTTCTCTGCATGAGTTGGGGCTAACCATTTGCTGGTTACTGTTCCATTGGCTTTCCCTTCCATTTCTTGAGCCAAGTTGTGATCTTTCTTGAGTTTCTTCACATTTCCACCTTGTAAACACTTGGGAGCAGCCTTGTGGGAGTGAAAGGAGGGTCTTTTCTGAGTCTTAGCCACTGTTTGAGTCAGTCTTGAGGGCTGAGTTTGGAGGTTGAGTAGTGGAAGCCTTGGTCTTGCCATTTGTGAACTCCAAGTGCCTATCTTTGTGGAGAAAGGAGCCATCTTGTTGTGCATTTTCGTCCACCTTCTTAGTCAGAATTGTGAGGAGCTGTGTTGAGCTCCAAGAGCATCTCCCTTTGCTGTTTTTGAACTGTGGTATGATCACCAACCTTTAACTTGAGTTTTAAGGCTTAAAAATGGTACCTTGATGCATCTAATGACTAAAAGATCATAACTTGTTGTTGGGTAATGTTGAACACGCCTAGAAATGCATGATTAGGTGTTTAAAATCGGTAAAAGGGAACCTTTTTGGGATATCTTCACGAAAATGCAGAAACTGCATTCTGTCGTGAAATATCCGGATATCTGCCCATGGAATATCCGGATATTGGATATCTCGATATGATATCCGGATATGTGTATTCGGATATGGGGTTTTGGGATATCTGGATATTGTATATCCGGATATGTGAATCTGTATATCCGGATATTGCATATCCGGATATTGCATATCCGGATATGGACAGTGAGATATCCGGATATTGCATATCCGGATATGGTCCAGAGGAGTATCCGGATATTCTGGGATTTCGCAGAACAGTAGCTGTGTTGTGCGTACAGTAGGCTATTGGGGGGTTTGTAGACCCTAGATTGATGAAGTTGAACTTCTGTATTTAATGGATTAAGCCAGAATCATGGGATTAAGGGCTTGTGGCTTTGTTATAAGCTTTAAGACTTGAAAACATAATGAAAAGGCGTTGTCTTTAATTTGTATGCATGTGGTACATGTTTATTGATTTATATTTGGTCCATATCAGATTGTGATCTGCTGTGATTGGACTTTGAGCTTGTGGCGTTGGATAGCTAGCTTAGAGGTAAGCTTTCGTGTCCTCAGTTTAGCCATGTTGTGGTTCCACCATGTCCCATGGGGATATGGTATATGCATGCTGTGTTACATGCTTTTGATGTTTTGAAAATGCTGTTGAGCTATTGTATGTTAGTGCCTTGTTGATATGCATGGAGGTGTTCCACCTATACGGTAAGCCTGAGTATGTAGAACATACAATAGGGTGAGGCTGTGGGTGAGGTGCAAGCGGTGTTCCTTGTACTACATGTAGGGAATAGACGTATTCCTACATTTCTCTGGCCAGTAGATAGTGATAGACACACATGCCATAGATATCTGTTGCACTACATAGTTTTGGAACTGATAATGATATAAATGCTTTTTGAACTTATATTGCACATGTAAGTGAGCTTGGGGTGGAAGATCCTTGAGGACCCCTTGTCTTATTGAGATTTCTAGTTTAGAGATCTCACCCCACGTTTGGGGAATGCTTATTTCAGGGTCAGGTAATGTTGAGACCTCAGGCGGCAGAAGGCCGGAGCTGAGTTAGATTGCTGTTATATTATGCTGCCATGATTGGATGTTGGATTTGCATGTTGTTTATGCTTATAGCTTCAGTTATGTTTATGGAGTTTTACGTTGAGACTGGTTGCTTTCTATGTTTATTTGGTGAGCATGGGGATTGTCCATGACACATAGTATTGTTGTGTTTTGATTATGTCTTGAGTCTTTTGGAGTTGTAATAATGTATCAGGACATTGTCCGGATTACTTGATGTAATGTCGTGATTTAGATACACACTTTATCTATATATTGAGGTATTTCAGTAGATGTCTTATTGCAATTTACATACAGGCGTTATTTTATGAAATTGATTAAGTAATCCAGTTGGTAATTGATAATGACGTCATGATTGAAAAGAAAAAGAAATTCCGCATTTTTAATTAAGCACCGCTTAATACGATGTAATGTTAATATTCCGGGTATACACGGGGTGTTACAAAGGGGGCGCACATATGGCTAGCCATATGATGGCCATTAGATCAGAATTTTGACTAGGTTAAGACCTAGTCTCATGAGGATTCAAAGGTAGGTTGTTGGGAATTTTGAATTGCAACAACTCCACCTTTTTCTCCCTCTTTGTGCGCCACCTCAATCAGTTTTTTAAGTGAAAAATCTGATTGCAGCATAACTCTCTCATCACACTCTTGTGCGCCAACTTGGGTGGGTTCTCCTTAGAGTTTTTCACAAAACACCTAGCCAATTCTACTCTATTCTATGCGGCACTTTTGTGATGTTTTCTTGCTAAAAATATCACTCTTCTAAACACATTCACCTTACATCCTCCTTCACCTATTGAGCGCATAGCAAGCCTCTTTGTGGTGATCAATTGGTGGTTCTTTAAGAAAGAGTTCTTGCATCTTGACGTGGGTGGTGTGGATCAACGTTAGAGGGTTTGAACCCTTCAAACCTGACCTTGATCAACTTGGAGTTCGAATCACAAACAAAGGTAACATCATGTTGTCTTAGAGCATGAATCTTGATTGCATGGTTGATTCCGCTTGAGAAAAAAAAAATTCCCTCTCACATGCATCGGCCTTCAAGGCCATTTTACTTTCATGTGGTATCAGAGCCCGGTTGCTTTACCATCGGCGGGTGATGGTACCTTGTTTGTGAAAATTGTTTTCATGGTCAAAAATCTTTAAAGGGTTAAAGCTTGAATTTTTGCATATGGATTTTGAATTACAATGCTTTAAATTGTTAAAGTTTTTGTTTTTATGAACATGTTAATGTGATTGCTATGTTCATATATCTATATGTAGTGATGGTTTTGTTTCTTTTTCTTTGTGAAAGTTTTAAAAGGAAACACATTTTTGAAAGGGATGATTCGGCCATGAAGGGTACTTAGAGTACCTTGATTGTTTTCTTATTTTTCTCCATGAATTGTTTCATGTGCATAGCATGAATTTTTGTGACAAAATTTATCATATACATGCATATATGATTCGGCCATTAAAGGTTTTATGGCTGCATGCATGGTTTAATTTTGTGTTCTTTAAGAAAGAGTTAACAAAATTTGAATTATAAAAGTTGTTATATAATTCAGCCATTAAGAGAAAATTAAGAAAATTTGAATCGTGATTCTTGTAATTATATTTTAATTGTTAAAATGTTGAGACGTGAGAAGGACATATTTTATGATATTTGATATCTTGTGCTTGCAAAGTTGTTTAAACTTTCAGGTGCAAAGAGGAAGGGGATGGTCATGGTGCCCGAAATTTAAATTTCAAATTTTAAATTAAAGGTGTAATTTTGCTCTATTTAAATTAAAGGTGTAATTTGAATTTTGTAATTTTCATTTGTCCCTCCAAAGATGTTTTGGAGTTTCTTTAATTATTTGTAATTAGAGAATTAGGATAGTGGCGTTTAGACGACAAGCAGCCGTGGCTTGAGAAGCAAGATGGACGAATGCGCGAGCACCATGACTGTCTCAAATAAAAGTGTTTTATATGCTTGTATGCTTTGTACGACTAGTATGCATGAGATAGTGTATCGCGAATGTATGCTTTTATGACTTAAGACGTCTAGTATGCATGAATTGGACAAATCGTGTTTGTATGCCTTATTATGCACGTCTCATTGCGACTAGTGTAAACCGATAGATGTTTGACATAGGTTACGACTAGCATGATAACATACATATGAATTTGATGAGACTTAGTAAATCCTAAATAAAAGGAACCCTTAAAAGGAATAAATTATTAAGCGCATGATTACCTCCCACCACCTATATTACTCAAACCTCGTCTAAATAGCGGTGCTCCACAACTCAGTTGGGACCCACTGTTTCGTTGAGCAAGAGTAGTGTTAGAAGTGTGAGACATTTAGGGTGTTGGTTAGTGCTTAACTGAGGCATAAGTTGCAGGCTCAGCCGGACTTATGTGCTTAGGGTAATAGTGTTAGGTTGGTTGCATGAGATGCACCACTAAGTGACAAGGAGTTGTCAACCTAATGTTAAGAGAGGATATGAGATACTGTTGATAAGGATCAATCCATTATTTAAATTAATCTTGCGGTCTCAGACGGGGGTTAAAATAAATAATCACACTCTTAATCCCACTAAGGTAAAGTCTAAAAGTAGATTAACCCTAAGTCAAATGGTAAGGGTCATTGACTTAGATAAAATGGTGGGAGGGGCAAATTATTTAAAGTCTTTAATAATTTGTAACATGACAATATATATTAATTAATCTATCTTTACATTTTCAGTTTTTAGTATGACTATTCCACTGTCACTGCGCTCAATACTCGATACGAACAAACTGACTGGTCCTAATTTTATGGACTGGTATCGGAACGTCAGAAATGTTCTGCGGGCCGAAAAAGTTGCTTATGTCCTTGACACTACTTTACCTATTGCGCCTAAGGAAAAGGAAGATGGGTTTGCGGAATTTGATTTCGAGGCCTACAAGCAACACATGGATGATAATGTGTTGGCTTGTTGCATCATGCTAGCATCCAAGTCGCTTGAACTGCGTAAACAGCACGAGCATATGGATGCCCCCTCTATTATCCTGCATCTCAGGGAGTTGTATGATATTAAAGGCAGACATGAGAGGTATGAGACCTTTAGGGAATTGTTCCTATGCAAGATGACTGAAGGCATGTGTTTTAACCACCATGTACTGAAGATGATAACGCTCATTGAGAAGCTAGAGGGTCTAGGGTTCACAATGGATGTTGAATTAATTAATGACTTAGTTCTATCATCACTTCCTCCTTCTTTCAGTGAATTCATAATGAATTATAACATGCATGGGATGCTTGTGAGCTTGCCAGAGTTGTTAAGTATGTTAACAACGGCTGAAATGTCTATCAAGAAAGATGAGACACAAGCTCTTTTGATTGGTGGGCCTGAAAGGGCCAAGGGTAAGGGCAAGGAGCCTGCGAAAGGCAACTCCCTTAAGCCCAAAGGAAAGTCCAAAAGGAAGAAAGGCAAAAAGAAGGGTAAGAGTGCACCCCAAGGACAAAAGCGGTGCTGTGTGCTTCCATTGTGGCAAAAAGGGCCATTTGAAGAGGAATTGTCCAGACTACCTGAAGAGTGTGAAGGAGCATGGTGATGCTTCTACCTCAGGTATTCACATGATTGAGATAAATTATTCGTCTGACTTCATGGGTATTGGATACCGGTTGTGGTTCTCATAATCTGCAATGTGTTGCAGGTGCTTAGGAGCCCTAGAAGATTGGAGAAGAACGAGGTAGACCTACGCGTTGGTGATGGAGCAGGAGTTGCTGCTCATGTTATTGGAGATACCGACCTCATTAGCCTACGAGCCTCTTATTGCATTTGAATAATTGTCTTTATGTTCCCGGCATTTCTAGAAACATTATTTCTATTTCTTGTTTAGAACATGATGGTTTTGCTTTCACTATTAGGGATGGTACATTTTCTATCATTTTGAATGATATTGTTTTTGGTACTGCTTCTTTAATAAATGGCTTGTATGTTTTGGAAATGGGAACTGAAGTGCTCAATGTAGATGTGAAATGACCTAGGATAGATAATCAATCCTATCTTTGGCACTATAGACTAGGGCACATAAAATGAAACAAGATTGTCTATGATGCATAGAGATGGATGCCTAGATCCCAAGGATTTGAAATCCTATGGACAATGTGAATCTTGTCTAGCTGGGAAAATGATTCGTCAAAAGCCCAAAAGGCTTGAGATTCATAGGGCTAGCGAGTTAGTAGAACTCATTCACTCTGATGTATGTGGCCCAATGTCTATTAAGGCTAGAGGAGGATACTCCTATTTCATTACCTTTATGGATGAAGTAGAGAAACAACGTGCCAAGATGGTTAAGTCACTGCGATCAGATCGTGATGGTAAATATCTGAGCCATGAGTTTTGGGATTATCTGAGAGAAAATGGAATTCTCTCGCAGTTTACTGCACCTTACACACCACACCAATATGGTGTCTCAGAAAAAAGAAACAGGACCTTGTTAGACATGGTTAGGTCTATGATGAGTGAGACTCAACTTCCAAAATCGTTTTGGGGATATGCCTTAGACACAGCGGCATACCTTCTAAATAGGGTACCGTCTAAATCTGTTCAGACCACACCATATACGATATGGAATGGTAAGAGACCCAACCTGAGTTACCTCAGGGTATGGGGATCGCTGGCTTATGTCAAAGCGTTGGCATCAGATAAGCTTAGTGCTGAGAGTACTAAATGTCAATTTATGGGGTATCCCAGAGGTTCTAAGGGATACTACTTTAAACACAAGGCGTTTGTGTCCAAGAATGCCGAGTTCATTGAGAAGGATTTGATCTCTCAAGGAGCCAGTGGGATTAAGATTGATCTTGAAGAAGTTCAAGGACCACAAGAACAGATTGAGGAACCCGAGTCTGCACCGCAGGCGACGTTCTCCAAAGGAGAAGTAAACACACAACTCTGTAGGTCTACGAGGGTCATCCATCCACATGAGAGGTATGGGTTTGTGATTGAGAATCAGCAAACCATCGAGGATGATGAACCAAGTAACTACGAAGAGGCAGTCAAGGATGTTGAATCTTCTAGATGGCTTGAAGCCATGGAATCTAAAATGGATTTGATGTATCAAAACAAGGTATGGACCTTGATTCCTAAACCGCAAGGAATAGTTCCTATCGGTAATAAATGGGTCTTTAAAAGAAAGACTGATGCAGATGGCAACGTTTAGTCCTACAAAGCTAGGTTGGTGGCAAAAGTGTATCGTCAAAGACAAGGAGTTGACTACGATGAGATTTTCTCACCGGTTGCCATGATCAAATCTATTAGGATCATGCTTGCAATAGTAGCAGGCATCAAGGAGTTGGAATATTCGTTTTGGTGAAGTCGTTAGGAGTAATGGTTTCATCAAGAACGAGGATGAACCTTGTGTTTACAGGAAGGTTAGTAGGAGTAATGTTGTCTTCCTGGTGCTTTATATAGATGACATATTACTTATAGGAAATGACATCCCCACATTACAAATAACGAAAGAGTGGCTTTCAGAAAGCTTCACCATGAAGGATTTGGGAGAAGCGACCTTTATACTTGGTATAAAAATTTATAGAGATAGATCCAACAGGCTGCTG
>NW_026896377.1:0-22179 GCF_033153095.1 Gastrolobium bilobum | reverse complement strand
CCTCAATCTGTTCATGTGGTTCTTGAACTTCTTCAAGAGCAATCTTACTCCCACTGGCTCCTTTAGAGATCAAATCATTCTCAAGGAACTCAGCATTCTTGGACACAAACACCTTGTGTTCATCCATGGAGTAAAAGTAATATCCCTTAGTACCTTTGAGATACCCCACAAATAGACATTTAGTACTCTTAGCACTAAGTTTGTCTGATGCCAACGCTTTGACATATGCTGGCGATCCCCATACCCTGAGGTAACTCAGGTTGGGTCTCTTACCATTCCATATCTCATATGGTGTGGTCTGAACAGATTTAGACGGTACCCTTTTTAGAAGGTATGCCGCTGTGTCTAAGGCATATCTCCAAAACGATTTTGGAAGTTGAGTCTCACTCATCATAGACCTAACCATGTCTAACAAGGTCCTGTTTCTCCTTTCGGATACACCATTTTGGTGTGGTGTGTAAGGTGCAGTAAGCTGCGAGATAATTCCATTTTATCTCAGATAATTCTGAAACTCATGGCTCAGATATTCACCACCACGATCTGATCGCAATGTCTTAATCATCTTGCTACGCTGTTTCTCTACTTCATTCCTATACTCTTTGAACTTTTCAAAGGCTTCGGATTTATATCTCATTAGGTACACATACCCAAATCTTGATTTATCATCTGTAAAGGTAATGAAATAGGAGTATCCTCCTCTAGCCTCTATAGACATTGAGCCACATCCATCAGTGTGAATGAGTTCTAATAACTCACTAGCCCTATGACTCTCAAGCCCTTTGGGCTTGTGATGAGTCATTTTCCCAGCTAGACAAGATTCACATTGTCCATAGGATTCCAAATTCATGGAATCTAGGTATCCATTTGCATGCATCCTAGACAATCTTGTTTCGTTTATGTGCCCTAGTCTACAATGCCAAAGATAAGATTGATTATCTGTCCTAGGTCGTTTCACATTCACATTGAGCACTTCAGTTCCCATTTCCAAAACATATAATCCATTTATTAAAGAAGCAGTACCAAAAACAATACCATTCAAAGTGATCGAAAATGTACCATCCCTAATAGTGAAAGCAAAACCATATTGTTCTAAACAAGAAATAGAAATAATGTTTCTAGAAATACTTGGAACATAAAGACAATTATTCAAATGCAATAAAAGGCCCGTAGGCAAAATGAGGTCGGTATCTCCAACAGCATGAGCAGCAACTCTTGCTCCATTACCAACGCGGAGGTCCACCTCGTTCTTCTCCAATCTTCTAGGGCTCCTAAGCACCTACAACAAATTGCAAATATGAGAACCACAACCGGTATCCAATACCCATGAAGTCGGATTAGCACAAGAATAATTTATCTCAATCATGTAAATACCTGAGGTAGAAGCATCACCATGCTTCTTGTCCTTCACACTCTTCAGCCTTTCTTGCCACAATGGAAGCACTCAGCATCACTTTTGTCCTTGGATGCACTCTTACCCTTCTTTTTGGGTTTGCATTTGGGTTTGAGGGAGTTGCCTTTTGCAGGCTCCTTGCCCTTACCCTTGGCCTTGCTAGGCCCACTAATCAGAAGAGCTTGTGTCTTATCCTTCTTGATAGACACTTCAGCATTTGTTAACATACTCAACAACTCAGGCAAGCTCACAATCATCCCATGCATGTTGTAATTCATAATGAATTGACTGAAGGAAGGTGGAAGTGAGGTGAGGACTAAGTCATTACTTAGCTCGGCATCCATCACGAAGCCTAGATTTCCTAGCTTCTCAATGAGCCCGATCATCTTAAGAACATGACTGCTCATAGACATGCTCTCAGACATCCTGCATGAGAATAATTCTCTAGATGCCTCATACCTCTCATGCCTGCCTTTAATATCATACAACTCCTTGAGATGTAAGAAAATAGAGGGAGCATCCATATGCTCATGCTGCTTTTGCAGTTCAGGCGACATGGATGCCAACATGATGCAGACTGTCAATACATTGTCATCCATGTGCTGTTTATGAGCTTCGAAATCGAAATTCTCATAACCAGCTTCCCCTTCCTTAGGAGCTAAGGGTAAATCAGCATCCAGGACATAAGCTATCTTTTCGGCCCTAAGAACAATTCTTAAGTTCCGATACGAGTCCATAAAGTTTGAACTGGTCAGTTTGTTCGTATCAAGTATGGAGCGCAGTGACAGTGGATTAGTCATACTAAAACTGAAAAATATAAAGATAAATTAATTAATATATTTTGTGTAATAAGAACAAATTATTAAAGACTTTAAATAATATGCCCCTCCCACTATTTTATCTAAGTCAATGACCTTTAAATTTGACTTAGGGTTATTCTACTTTTAGATTTTACCTTAGTGGGATTTTAAGAGTGCGATCATTTATTTTAACCCTCGTCTAAGACCGCAAGAATAAATTAACTGATCCTTATCAACAATATCTCATACCCTCTCTTTAACATTAGGTTGACAACTCCTTGTCACTTAGTGGTGCATCTCATGCAACCAACCGAGCACTATTACCCTAAGCACATGAGCCCGGCTGAGCCTGCAACTTATGTACTCAGTTAAGCACTAACCAGCACCCTAAGTGTCTAACACTTCTAATATTTCTCTTACGCAACGAAACAGTGGGTCCCAACTGGGTTTTGGAGCACCCTATTTAGAGGAGGTTTGAGTAATATTGGTGGTAGGAGGTAATCATGCACTTAATAATTGATTTCTTTAGGGTTCCTTTTATTTCGGGTTTATTAAGTCTCATCAAACGCGTATGCATTATTATCATGCTAGTCGTAACCTATGTCAAACATCTATCGGATTACACTAGTCGTAATTGGACGTGCATCATAATACATACAAACGCGATTTGTCCAATTTCATGCATACTAGTCGTTTTTAAAACATAAAAGCATACATCCGCGATACACTATCTCATGCATACTAGTCGTTTTAAAACATACAAGCATATAAAACAATTTTATTTGAGACAGTCATGGTGCTCGCGCATTCTTCCATCTTGCTCCTTAGGCCACGGCTTCTTCTCGTCTAAACGCCACTAGCCTAATTCTCTAATTACAACATATCTAAAGAAACTGCAAAACATCTTTGGAGGGACAAATGAAGATACTAAGATTCAAAATTTAAATTTACATCTTTAATTTAAATAGAGCAAAATTACACCTTTACTTTAAAATTTAAAATTTGAAATTTAAACTCGGGCACCATGACCATCCCCTTCCAATCTGCACCTGAAAAGTTAAATAACTTGCAAGCACATAATATCAAATATTACAAAACATGTTCATCCATACATCTTAACATTTTAACAATTAAAATATCAGTACAACAATCATAATTCAAATTTTCTTAATTTTTCTCTTAATGGCTGAATTATATAACAATTAATATAATTCAAATTTTGATGACTCTTTCTCAAAGAGCACAAAATTAAACCACGCATGCAGACATCACACCTTGGATGGCCGAATCACATATGTATACATATGATAAAATTTTTCACAAAAATTTCATGTTATTCTCATGGAACAATTCATAGAGAAAAATAAGAAAACAATCAAGGTACTCAAAGTACCCCTAATGGCCGAATTATCCCTTTCAAAAAGGTGTTTCTTTTCAAAACTTTCACAAAGAAAAAGGAACAAAACCATGAACACATACAGATATATGAACATAGCAATCACATTAACATGTTCATAAAATAAAAACTTTAACAATTTAAAGCATTGTAATTCAAAATCCATATGCTAAGATTCAAGCTTTAATTCTTTAAAGAACTTTTGACTGTAAAGAACAAGTTTTTACAAACAAAGTACCATCACCCGTCGATGGTAAAGCGACCGAGCTCTGATACCACTTGAAAGAAAATGGCCTTTGAAGGCCGTAGGCATGTGAGGATGAAAATAAAATTTTTCAAGAGCGGAAACACACATGCAAATTAAGATACGTACTTTAGGACGTAATGATACCTTTGTTCGTGATTCAAAACTCCAAAGTGATCAGTGTAAGGTTTGAAGGTTCAAACCCTCTAATGTTGATCCACACCACCCTACGTCAAGATGCAAGAACACTTCTTAAAAGCCACCAATCGAACACCAAGGAAGGCTAGCTAGGCGTCCAATAGGAGAGAAAGAGGCTTAGGTTTCAAGGTGTTTAGTTGAGTGAATTTTCAGCATGAAGACTCACAAATTGGCACATAAAGTTCTATGAGAAGAGGCTGGGTGTTTTTGAAAAAACCCTTAAGAGAACCTAACAAAAGGATGCACTTTTGGAGATGAGAGATCAAATTGATTTGAATCAGATTTTTCTCCCAAAAATCTGACCTATGTAGCGCCCAATGGTGGAGGAATAAGTGGAGTTGTTGCAATTCAAATCTAGCCAACAACCTCCTATCATATCCTCATGAGACTAAGTCTATACCTAGTCAAAAATCTGACGTAATAACCATCATATGGCCATCCATTTGGTGTGCCCTTATTCAGCCCAAAAACAGTCCAAATACATTGAGTAGTTGCAATTCAAATTGAACCAACTCACTCACTTATTTTCTCAACAAACCAAATCTGATTGGAGCTTATTTGGTTGACCATATGACCATCAAAGGATCACCAAATCAGCGCCCCAATCTTGCTAGAAGATGTTCAAAGATCTTCTCTTGATACTTGGGATTTGATTCATCAAGATCTCATCTTATCCTTTTGTTATGAAACAACTTTTCACAGCCAATTCAAATTCAAATTCAAATATTTAAATTCAAACGTTCAAACATTTAAATTCAAAATTCAAATTCAAAATTCAAATTCAAAATTTAAATATTTGATAATTAATTTAACTAATTAAATTAATTAATAATGTCTTGGATCATCCAAGCCCATTACAATTACCATGCGCCCTTTCCCTCTTAGGTGAGCTTCCAAACTTCTTCTTGGGCTAACAACCATTATTACGCCCAATACCTTTAATGCTATATCATCAAGACAATAAGGTGTTAGTGTGTGACCCATCAGGCCCAACATAGCCACTGACATAAATGAGCTTGGGCCCAATAAGCCCACAACCCATTTAATGACAACATAGAGCACTAGCAATGCTTTGTTGCCCCAGAGCTAGTTAGGTTAATGACATAATCATCCTATTACACATATTTGGTTGCCGTATGTATTTCCTTTCGTCTCGGTTACCTTCCTCATTAAACCTAGGGTAAGGAAACGTATCAACCCTTGCGGTTTAGGGTAAGCTTTATTCGAAATAGGGAATCTTCAATTTACTGACTCTAACGACAGATCATCTCATGACTTCTTTTACTATGCATAGATTCCCGAGTCCTTGAAAATGTCATCCCGATTTCTCCGGTTTACAGATAACCTAATCTCTCATAGAGATTTGACGAATTCCTTCAGCTTATCACCTTAGCCTTGTGCTCTTTCAGGACAAGCCCAACAGTGTACCTATGAGTCTCCATGTTTCAGGCAGACGAGGTATACAGTCAAAGCGTGCCTTCTAGAACACAGTCTAGGTGGCAACTTATGGTCTAAGGAAAGACATACCCAAATATTAAGAGACTGCTCTAATAATACTTTTGTAAGATTTCCTCATAGAGCCTCTTTGTGGGTCTGTTCAGTGCGAGCTATACCCTTATAGGTCCACCCACGACTTTAGCTAAGACATCTCCATATCTGTAGCTCATGAGGTCTTTACCTTGTATCCGAATACAAGTAGATAAGTCGTGCTAGTCTTACCCGAGATTACTGATCCTCATTCTCAGTGTCTCTAGACTAGGAACATAAAAGTAAGAATAAACATCCGGTATTCTTAAATCCTCATGATCGTGATCTCATCACAGATACTCAAGAGATACCTATTTTATTCCAAGGGGTTTATCCAGTTACTCATATAATATATTAACAATAATATTGAGACAAAATATGAAACAAGATAAAGAGTTCTTATTATTTATTTGCGACAATATAAAAAGGTCCACATATGTCCTCATCTAATCAAAAGATTGTCTCTAGGACATCTATATACTAACATCCTTGCCACACTGGAAACATATCACCTGGCCGGTAGCACACGGCCCCACATGAACCTTCCCACATCCCGTGCATCTGGGAGCAGGAGGTCTCGCTGTACTCCCCTGAGTGGAAGTCCTCTTAAACTGATTTGGTGCTTGCCTAGCCGCCAACTGCTTACATTTACCTATTCCCTCAAACCTCCTGTCTCTCCAGGAAGTGGAACTACCAGTTCCCTTCACATCAGCAGTCTTGGTCCTCTTGGCCTTACTCGTGATACAGACATCCTCGATGTCCCGACACTGCTGTACCAGTGTCCCAAAGTCTCTCGATGCAGCTCCAGCAAGGCGGTCAGCTATCTCCTCATTAAGTCTCCTACGGAAGTTAGCAGCCAAGAACGTCGGAGTAGGCATAACCATCCTGAAATGTGCAAACTTGACCAGTTCATTGAACTTAGCCATGTACGCATCAACAGACAACGAGCCCTGCACCAACCTGTCAAACTCTCCATGCTTCCTCTCCTGAGCATCATACGGAAAATACCTCCCAAGGAAACAGTCTTCAAAGAATGGACATGTCATGACATGACCCTGCATCTCGAAAGCATGAGAGGTGTTCATCCACCACTCATGTGCATCGCCCTCCAGCATGTATGTGGCGAACATCAACTTCTGCGGGTCGGTGCACTGCATGACTCTGAAGATCTTATCCAGCGCCTGTAGCCATCTTGCAGCAGCAATAGGATCATAAGATCCATCAAAAGAGGGAGGCTTATGCTTACGAAAAGCATTAAGCTGACGATCAATCACATCGCGATCCTCAGCTTGCTCCAAGTAGGGTTCCATCACCCTAGTACGCTGATTGATACCCTCCACGTGACTCAGGCTATCATCCTGAAGACTAGGTGGAGGCGGTGGTGGTGGTGGCGGTGGGAACTGACCCTCATTGCGGCCAGCCCGCATCTCCTCCACCATGACCCTCATCATGGTCATGTTCGCCAGCCTGTTCGCCTCAAGAACGTCCTTTGTGGCCTTCCGGTTAGCCTCTCGAACGGCGTCCATTGTAAGAACCCGCACCGTTAATTAAGGAAAATAATTAATTATATATGTGAAATTAGGAAATAACTCCATAATTGACCCTAATAATTATTATGAGGCTTAAATAATTATAGAAAGTGGTTAAGAATGCTGAAAGTCACTTTTCGGAAGAAAAGTGCAAATACCGGTTCTGCTAGTTGGTATAAATGCGTACCGAAAAAGTATCTCGGAAAATTATAATAAGTTCATGATAATTCCTAGAATAATATATAGGACTTGTAAAACGAGTTTCAAGTTAAAATAATGAGAACTGGTGCCAGAAACTGACACTGGCTATGAAAAACGCGTACTGGAAAGGTGCTCCGAAAAATATAATAAAAATATGATAATTCTTGTAAAATTGAGTAGGTTAAGAATCCTAAGTTTTGGATTAAAATGCTAAGCGTAGCAATTAAAGTTAATACTGTGTGTTTAAGGCTTAAGAGGGCTTTATATAGCTAGAGGGCACATGATCCTAGGTCATTTGTGCCATCCTACGTGACCCATTTTGCTGGAGCTGCTGCCTTCATCAGCCACCACCTCTCCTTCCTCTTTCTTTGAGCCAAAGTGATATCTTTTGCTTGATTTTTCTCTCCTTTCCCTTGGTAAACACTAGTGAGCATCTTTGTGAGGGGAAGAGGTAACCTTTTCTGAGTTGTGGCCTCTGTTTTGGTTGGATTTTGAGGGCTGGTTTGGGAGTTGAGTGGTGGAAGCCATTGTCATGGCATTGTGAGGTCCAAGGAATAACTTTTGGGTGCAAGAACCAAACTTTGTTGGTCCATTTTCGTACTCCTTCTTGGTCTGAGTTTGAGGAGCTGTTGGTGTTTTATGCTTAAAGATGAAGTCTTGGTATGTTAATGGGTTAAACAAGTAACTAACCTTAACATGAACCTAAAATTGTATAAAGATGCATGCTTGGACGTTACATTGGGTTAAAAACCCAACCTTTGGATGATATCTTCGCGAATGCAGAAGCTGCTGTCTGTCGCGAAATATCCGGATATGTGTATCCGGATATTGATATCCGGATATGGGGATCTGGATATCCGGATATTCCCCCGACATATATCCAGATATCCTGGGATTTCGAAGGACAGTAGCTGCACTGTTCATTCAGTAGGCTAATGGGGGTTTGTAGACCCTAGATTAATGAAGTTGAACTTCTGTTTTAATTGAACTAAGTCAGAATCAAGTGGTTAAGGGCTTATGGCTTTGTGTGAAGCCTTAAGACATAAATTGTAAGAGGAAAACGTAGTCTTTATGTTTATGCTTGAGCTATGAGTGTTGATATGCTTGCTGGTCCTAATCAGATTGTGATCTGCTCTGTGTTGGACTTGAGCTGTGTGGACTCTTGGCATTGGATAGTGAGCTGGCAAGGTAAGCTTTCGTGTCCTCGGTTTAGCCATGTTGTGGTTCCACCATGTCCCATGGGGGTATGGTTATATGCATGCTGTGTTACATGCTTTTGATATTTTGGAAATGCTACTGAGCTGTTATATGCTAGTGCCTTTATGATATGCATGTGGTGTTCCATCTATACGGTAAGCCTGAGTATGTAGTACATACAATATGGTGAGGCTGTGGGTGAGGTGCAACCGATGTTCCTTGTACTATCTGTAGGTAATAAACGTATTCCTGCATTTCTCTGGCCAGTAGAATAGTATTGACACACATGGCATGAATATCTGTTGCACTGCATAGTTTTGGAGATTATATTAAATTACTGCTTTTGAACTTATATTGCACATGTAAGTGAGCTTGGGGTGGAAGATCCTTGAGGACCCCTTGCCTTACTGAGATTTCTGGTTTAGAGATCTCACCCCACGTTTGGAGAATGCTTATTTCAGGTTCAGGTAATGCGAGGGTTGAGACCTCTAGTGGCAGGAGGCCAGAGCTTAGCTGATACATGATACATGTTTATGCTGCTTATGATATGCTGTTATGATTGGATGTTGGATCCTATTTACTGTCTTATGCTTTTAGATTCAGTTTATGGATTCCTCTGTTGAGACTCTGTGGTTATGCTGTTGATTTGGTGAGCATGGGGATTGTCCATGCCACATAGACTTGATTATTGTCTTGTTTTATTTGGAGTTGTAATAATATATCAGGATATTGTCCGGACTACGTGTTGTAGATCCGTGATTTTAGATACTCACATTATCTATGTTATGAGGTATTTCAGTTAGATGTTTATTTGCAATTTACATACAGGAGAAATTTTATGAAAATGATTAAGTAATCAACTTGGATAAGTATAATGACGTCATAATTGAAAAGAAAAAGATATTCCGCATTTTTAATTAAGCGCAACTTAATACGATGATATGTTAACAAACCGGGTATACACGGGGTGTTACATCCATCATTGCCAAGTTGGCCAATCTAGCGGCCTCCTGATCGGCTAGTCTAGCTGCCTGCGTCTCAGCTAATGCAGTCAGGACCGGGTCGGGTTGACCCTCAGTCATCTCACGATTTCTCCGCGGTAATACCATGACTCTGCACAAGTTACACAAAGAATGAATTGATCAGGTCCACACAATGTGGTCACATATGCATCATCATAGCAAAACCCAATAGAGAAAATACACAAGACAACAAAACATCCTAAGTTATTGCAATACATACAGGCTTTTCGATTAATGAGATTTGATTTTATTGTATTGATTAAGGAGATTTGATTTTGATTAAGGTGATTTGATTTTGATATGTTGTTTATTTTGATTATATTTTTTATCAGGTGTAGTATAGAAAATTGGTATTAATTTTGTAGAGAGAAATTTTAAAAGTAAATTCTAAAATTTTTCGACAGAATTTGTTTTGTGTCGAAAATTTTTACATCAGTTTTCAACTGAAATTTATTGATTTTTCGTCAAAAAATTTCGACGGAATATATTTTTCATCGAAAACTTTTTCCATAATTTTCGACTAAATTTCATTGGTTTTCTGTCGGAAATTTTCAACGGAATCTCTAATACCGTCGAAAATTTGTTAGTAACGAAGAGATACTCGACGGCTTAATTTTCGTCGAAAACTTCATTTTCAATGGAATTTTAACTATTTTCGACGGAATTTTTCCGTCGAAAAAATGCATTTTTTAGTATTGTTCTTGAAAAGGGTATTGAATTACATTGAATTTCATCTCTTTTCCCTTCTAATTTTGATTTCGCTGTTTAATCTCTGAATTGGATGTTATTTGATATTTTCTAATTTTATTTTTGGGTTGGAAAAAGTTTGATATCTGTTTAAATTCGTTTTGGTTGAAATTCATCAAAAATGATGTTTTTTATTGTTTCTTGCTAAAGAAGTAATACACAATTCACCCCCCTCTTGTATGATTGTTTAGCCATCTTTTTTCTTTTCAATTTATTGGATGAATTGCATGGTGCTTATGTCTTCTCTAAAATTGATCTAAAAATTGGATATCATCAAATTAGGATTAGAGAAGGGTTTAACCAATGCTCCTAGTACCTTCATGAGATTAATGAATCTTGTGTTAAGGGTATTTCTAGGAAAATTGTTGTAGTTTATTTTGATGATATTTTAATTTATAGCAAATCTTATGATGATCATCTTGTTCATTTGAGGTGTGTTTTAAAAGCTTTAAGGCGTGAGAAATTTATGCTAACGTGGAAAAATGTATTATGTATGGACCATGTAGTTTTTATTGGTTTTGTTGTTAGCTCAAAAGGAGTGCAGGTTGATCATGAGAAGGTGAAAGCTATTAAAGAGTGGCCAACTACTCCTTAGAATGTAAGTGAGGTAAGAAGCTTTCATGACTTTAACCCTCTCACTTCTCTTAATTTGCTACCTTTGCCTAACAGCTCTGTTTTGAAGCATAATAATGGAAAGACTAAGGCTGAATATGTTCAAAAATTACAATGTAAAGGCACAAATTGAAAAAAAAAGTAGAGAGCTATACTAGACAAAGCTAATAAAGGAAGGAAGAAAGTTGTGTTTGAACCAGGTGATTGGGTTTGGGTTCATCTACAATAAGAGAGGTTTCCTTCCCAAAGAAAATATAAACTTCAACCAAGAGGAGACGACCCTTTTCCAAGTGCTATTCAAAATTAATGATAATGCCTACAAAATAGACCTCCCTGGTGTGTATGGTGTAAGGGCTATTTTTAATGTGGCTGATTTGTCCCCTTTTGATGTAGGAGAAGAGGACTACAATTTGAGGGAAAATTTCTCTCAAGAAGGAGGGAATAATGCAGACATAGGAGGTGGCATGACCAAAGCAGACAACATGAAGGGCATACGAGGCCTGGGAGGCCAATGACAAGAGCAAAAGCTAAAAAGCTAAAGAGGCTCTAAATCACTTATTCATTTGACTTGATACAAGCCCAAATCTAAAGGAAAAAGAGATCAAAATGGTACACTTAATTCAGATTAAAGAATAAGCCTTGTTGGACATGCAAATTGGGCTTAAGTTAACATCCAAGTTGTTGAAGAATTAAGAGCAAGAAGGATGTGTTGTACTTGCCCAAATTCTGCAATTAGTTTTGTCTTTTTTATCTTACATTTAGATAATTTTTGTAATAAGACTTTTGGGCTGTTTTGTTTATTCTGTGTGCAAGAAATTTTGATTTGAATTCATTATGGTTGCTGCCCACTATAAAAGGGTATACCATAGCTTTTAGATGCAGATTTGAATTATCAAGTTAACCTTTTTGGTGAGACTAGTTCGGTTCTTTTGAGAATCGTTGAACTTATCAAGGATTTTTATCCTTGTGACATTCATGGACTTATCAATCCTTAGATTGTAGCGCCTTCTAGTTCTGGTTTCTAGTTTAATTTCGTTCACAAAACCAAACAGAGTCAAATCCTAACCCCTAAATCCTTCAATTTTCATCCCAATTATCTCACACCATATCTCACGAAATGCTTGGCCTTTTTTGCGTTTCAAACATAGGAATCGCTCAATTCCGAGATTAGTAGCTTGATATATGATCGATTGCTAACAAGATATTTTGGAGGCTGAATTTTCAACATAAATTTTATTCCTAGACGATCCAATCCACCCACTTCTCTTGAGGTTCATATCAATTTTCCTTGCTTTATATAGTATGGTTTAAAAATGACAGTCCATATCCTAACAGCACCCCATATCAATTTTAGGAGTGAATGACATGGTCAAGAAATACAATCATAAATAGCTAATGAAGAACATATTTGGAAAATTTCATATCTTTAATAAGGGAATATGCAGATGACTAGGCAGAATTTGATTGATTTACTGGAATTAAATATTAAAGAAATAAATTATGGCAATAAATAAGTGCATGATCATTCTACTCCATGTTTCTTCCAAATATCTAAGAGGGCATATTACACACTTGCCACTTGCCATGCAGAAGCCATCATTACTGGCCTTCCTTTCCACCCAAGTAGAAGGATACCCTTCTCATTGGACAATGTATATCCATCACAGTCATAAACAGAAAGCATCATTCTAGCTTGGCTTGTGCATTTCAGTGGCATTACCTGAAATCCTGCTCGTGCTAATTGTCTTCTCCATTGATCTACCCTTTCATGTCTTTCCATTCTATCTGGACCCTCGTAAGCTACAATATTAAGAATTTCCTCAGCAAAGTGCAATCTCTCTATTTTCATCCTTTGTTGGCTATTTCTTGGCATACTAGCCTCAAGAGAATCAAATATTGCTGAGTAATAGTGCAGTGATTCCAAAAATCTTCCAAGGAAGAAAGGACCATTATGGTTTGTGTCTTGCTCTATCACTGTAACTGCAATTGGTCCAAGCTTCTTTATTGATTGGAGAATTGCCTTAAGATAGCCTCTACTTTCTTTGACATATTTGTGCAACAGCAAGATACTATTAACAAACAAAGCTTCACCTTCTCTCAAGTTTAGCTTCTCCTTAGTAAGAAGAGGTGGAGTTGCAGGCTCTGATATTATGTGGAATTCAAGAGGTATTCCCAATGAGCTTGCTTCCTCCACAAGCAAATTCATGCTAGTTTGAAGTTTAGGGTTGTCTTCATTGTTCATTAATCCTGTGATTCTAAGTTTTGGAGGCCCCTCAGGCCTTGACGCAAGGGCCCTAATAAGGGAAGGCCACTGAAGGGTATGCTCCATTCCTAAATCAATTATGTGTATGTAGCCTTTTCCTTGTGACCCTTGGCATATAGCTTCATTTGCAGCCATGAAACCAAAAGCAATGTAAGGTGTGGTTTGGTAAAGGAGATGAAAAGCTTCTAACTTATTCTCCCTAGTGATCAAAGGGACATCCATAGTAGGAGTACTTTTGAGCGAACCATTTGCAATGACATTATGAGGATGAAGTGACAACCTACATTTCAATCCTGTGGCAAAACAGTAGGACACTCTTTGCAATGAATCTCCAGAAGGACTTGCCAAAGCCCAAATGCTGCTAAGCAACAACTCTGTTTGTTGGGTGTCTCTGCAGCCCACAGACTCAGCACATGCCAACAGCATGTGAACCAAGTGTAGCCCTTGGTCCATACCAAGGCTAGTCTCTTCTACACAAGGCACAAACTCAGGTATAGCAGCACCATAAGAGCCACTCATTTCAACTTCCTCCTCGTCCGAGATGGGCATTGTGACATTCTCATAGATCTCCAATTCTACATCCACCATGGTTGTGGTTGGAACATATCCAAAGATGTCATTCACCACGGAGTATGCATCAGCCTCATCTTCATCATTCACCACAAAGTGATCAAAATTTTGATGCTTCTCTTGGGACTCTTGATCTACATTGTCATACTCATACTGATCCATGTTGATGAAGCTATCAACAAAATCATCAACTTCTGAAGAAGCCAAACAAGGAGTGCTGGTAGCATCAGAAGAACATAATTCAATCTCATTAAGTACTACCTCTTGGTCTTGCCACTCTCCTCCTTGCTCATGCTCCATTCTTTCAGGGCAGAACCTTCGGATGGCAGAGTCATGGTTGACACTAACATCCATATAGAAGGATAGCCACATGTTTATGTCTTCCATTGCTACCTAAGGTTCCTGAAGCCTGGAAGAAAAGAGTGTGAAGGATAAGAGTGATTTATGACCTTAGTCACCATTTGCACATAAACCAGCGTCCCTATTTAAATCTACAGGGACAGGATACTATTTGTATTTTAATGCTTCAAAATTAGCTTCCGTATTTCAAAATAAACATTCCACAATGGTATTATCGAAGAATGATACCTAGATTCTCTTAGCCTGGTTGTAAAACTTGATTCTATATATTTTATAATTTAATACACATAAATAAATAAATAAATACTCCCCAACTAGCAAGGATAGAAATGAGGGTAATCCTTACACCCAATTAGCCTTGTTTAAGAATTACCAGTTCAGCAAGACCATCCTGATTGTTTTCTTTTCCTTATTTTATAGGGTTTAATATCGAGATACTTTTATCTTCAAAAGAGTGAGTAAGGTCCATATTTTTTTTTTCTCTTTTCTCTTCACATGTCTCCATACGAGTCTTACACACTTTTTACCAAACCCTATTTTATAATTTTGTGTTTGGTAAAAAGTTCATTATGCTATGGATTGCTAGTTGTTTGTCATCTATAAGAAGAATCCTATTAAACACGAGGCTTTGCCGCACTGACGCGAACAACGTACAAATCTCTAAGTAGAAATGGTCAATTCTTTCAAAACAATACAATATTCGCTGGAGCATGTCTCAATTTCCCCCAACCCCCCCCCCCCCCCCCCCAATTTGTTCATGAAATAGAATTTATTTATGTATTTTTTAAATGAAATTATTAATATTAAATTTACAATTTCTTATAAACTATTCAAACCCTTCATCACTAGTTCTATCCTAAAAATAAAAAACCTTACCCAGGGTCTAAGATGTTTCTTAGAGGATACTAACTAAAAAGCTTAAACCATAAAAGAACAACAAAAGCCATTTTTTTCCACCACGTAGGATCGGTTATATCAATCCAACGAAACTATTTTATGTATTCTGTCAAAAGTAGTAACCTAACGTCAACCCGATTATATTATTTGTCAATGCCATGAAGATTCAATGAAGCTTTACATAGGTTATCCCTCTTCTTTTGTCCAACTTGAAACTGATCGTGTAGTAATTTTTTATTTGGAAAAAATCATGTAATAATTTGTAACAAGTCACGACGTATAGCGTTGATCTAAAGAAATATGAATACTAATAAAAAAAAGTTAGTGTTTGTCATTTTAAATAATACAAAGTTGTGTCATTTTTAATGAAACTACGTCGTTTTGGTGTGTTTTATCATTTTTTCTAATTTATAAAATTAGAAATACAAAGAAAATGGAGGAGAGAGAATGTAAAAACACACCAAAACGACGTAGTTTCATTAAAATGACACAACTTTGTGTCATTTAAAATGACAAACATTTTTCCCCAAAAAAAAGGATTGGTTTCAAGTAGTACATATTTAATTCTCTCCTCAGGGGTGGCAAGGTATATAGTTATTCGTGTTGTGTCGTGTCAACCTAAAAAAAAAATGTCGGATTTGGGCCGAAGGTTTTACCCGACTTCAAATTTGTATGTCGTGTTCAGGTTTAGTGTATTCGTGTCGAGATGTGTCGTGTCGTGTTGGGTTGTGTTGACCCGAATTGCCACCCCTTCTATTTAAGTAAGATATTGAGTTCAAGTCATTGTGAATGAAAAAAAAATTCCTTTAGAAGAATTAGCCCTACCATAAAGTGAATATTCCCAACTCGAATAGGTTATAAAAAAAAAATAAAAAAATATCAACACTAGTTATAAACTAGGTCCCATTTTCCACTACTCCAATTTAAGACACCATGTTTCAATAATGTGTCAATGTCACTCTGTGTGTTGTTGCTTCTACGAGTCTAGGGGAAGCAGAATTCATGTCCCCACTAGTTCTATAAAAAAAAAAAAAAATTACAAATAGGTTGTTGATGCTTGGCCCTTCCCCTGTTCACCCCAAAAGAGGAAAGTGCTGCATGTTGCCATAATCAAGCCGTAAAGGAAGCTGAGTTTTAATTTTTATTCAGAAAGTACATTGGTAGAAATGTCACACATTATATTTTTGACGAAGTCATATTTCATTTTAAGTTACGCATTCATCTGTGAGAGAGGGGTTTAGAATAAAAAAATAGAGGTTATCTCCTATCAAGTAATAATTCACACAAATAAGCCAAAAAATAAAATTGTCTATCTATCTTTCTAAAATTGAATAACTATTAACAATCTATGCCCAAGTTATAAAGTCATAGAAGACTCCTTTCATATTAAATGTGACTTAAAAAAGAGGGGAGGGGGAGGGGAATCTAATAACATCCATGTATATAGCCCATCACTACTTTACCCCTTTGTTTTAGGTATTTATTATATATACAGCCTCCATTCAATTTTTAACTTAATTTACTGAATTATTATAAATTGGTGAGTGAAAAGGTAATGACTGAAAAATCAAAGAGAGTATAATGAAAAAGAGGAAAAGAGACATAATGGGTGATAGCCATGTTGTTGAAATTAATAATTCAAGCCAATAACTGCAAATTGCAAATGAGTACCTAGCCGGCCTCATACACATTACATACGCACATTTACTTATGGCCGGTTACTTGACATAATGAGCAATTAATCTTCTCTTCTCCTTTTCATTGGTCTCATGTGTTTGTCATATGCCTATTCTCACTTTGGTCGGCCAACAAGGAATGAGACACACAAGGTGGCTCGAAAATATCCCCTATCCTTTTACACTTGGACATTTTAACAATATTTTATTTATCTTGTACTATTTGGTTAAGTTGGCACCTATATATTAGCTGCACTAAACTATTTTTCTTGGAATCTTTTAAATTTATTTTTATCTATCTTTTGTATAAATATTTTTAAATCTTATTAAAATTAAAGTAGGGATCTTCTGATTCTGGTGTAGGAATAAGAAACTTACTTCACGTATGAGGAGTGGATTTTCCGTATATCTGATAGCTATAATTTATTAGAGACAAATAATTAATTAATGAATATAATTTTTTTTTGGGTAAACATTAATAAATATAATTTAATAAATTATAAATATAACCGTCAGTTTCATGAAAATCGACGGGGAGTGAAAAGATCCTTTATGATTTACGAAACTAAATTATTGAGGGTTTTTTTTTCATCTGTCAAAATTAAGTCTCTTTTTGGACAATTCAAGGGGACACTGCCACATCGGCCTCTGTATTTAGGAGAACTCCTAACTCCTAACTTGTAACTACTAACTTGATTTGAATTTGAGATGTCAACGTAGAACCTTCATAACTACACCCTCATCAAAATTTCAGAATGTAATCACCGTTCCAATTATATATATATATATATATATATATATATATATATATATATATAGAAATATTTTGACTCCAGAGTAAGGTTTACAACACTTATAAGTCTTACTCTCCATCTTAACTATTGATTTACGCCCATTTATCGATTATAGTTTAGGAAATCATATTAATTAATTATTAATTATACTATAAATAACAACCGTTGATTTCCGTCCATCAATGACTAAGATGGGGAGTAAGACTTCTAAATCTTATTCTGGAGTCAAAAAAATCCTCCATAAATATATATGTGTGTGTGTGTGTGTGTGTGTGTCTAGGGAGGGATATTTTGACTCTAGAGTAAGACTTACAACTCTTACTCCTCATCTCAACCGTTGATTTCCGTCCATCTAACATTTATCTATAACAATTAATTAATTAATTATTTCAAATAAATAGTAACCGTTAGATGGAAGGAAATCAACGGTTGAGATGGAGAGTAAGAGTTGTAAGTCTTACTCTAGAGTCAAAAGATCCCTCCCCATATATATATACTCAATACTCTGCACCATATGACTATGGTTGCAACTACCATCAGACTTCTCATAACTGTTCGAAGGAATCATTGTCAATATTATTGTCTCTGGCTTTTCTGGTCAACTCAAAGGATGGTGGGATAATTATCTTTCTGAAGATGAAAAAAAAAAATTCAGTTCTGGATGCTGTTAAAATTGATCTTGATGGCATTCCAATAATCTCTGATGGAAAAACTATTCCAGATGCTGTTAATCAATTAATCTTCACCATTATCCAACATTTCATTGGTGATCCATCTTTATGGAAAGATCGTTCTGTTGAACTCGTATCCAATCTTAAATGTAGAACCTTAGCTGACTTTCGTTGGTATAAAGATACCTTCTTTACTAGTGTTTTTTACACTAGAGATGATAGTCAACAACCTTTCTGGAAAGAAAAATTCTTAGCTGGTCTTCCAAAATCTTTAGGAGACAAAGTTAGGGATAAAATTCGTCATCAATCTCCAACTAGAGATATTCCTTATGAGCAAATAAGTTATGGACAATTAGTTGCTTATATCCCAAAGGTAGCTTTAAAAATCTGTCAAGATGATAAAATCCAACGTCAACTTGCAAAAGAAAAGACGCAAAATCGTAAAGATCTAGGATCATTTTGTGAACAATTTGGTCTACCTTATACTACAAAACCTAAAAAACAGGAAAAAAATAGGTTAAAACTTTTAGGAATTTTCGTAAGAAACCTAATTACAATAAAAGGTTTAAAAATGAAAATCTAAGCCAAATATTGAAACAAATAGATCACAAAATACATCCAAACCAATTAAGCCAACTATTTGCTATAGCTGTGGTAAACCTGGACATATTAGTAAATATTGTAGGCTTAAAAAGAAACTAAATAACCTAAACTTAGATCCATCTATTGAAGAACAAATCAATAATCTTTTAATCCAATCCTCTGATGAAGAATCTGGAAAAGAATCTTCTGAAGACTTAAATCAAATCCATGAAGATGATTTATCTTCTAGTGAGGATTCACAATCCTCGCAGGAAATTAATGTCCTGACTAAAGAACAAGATCTTTTGTTCGAAGTCATAGATTCAATCAGTGATCCTCAAGAAAAAAGAGCTTACTTAGCAAAATTAAAATCATCCTTAGAAATCAGTTCTTCAAGGTCTAAAGAATTGTTGGTTCCTAATAAATTTAATCTTAAAGATACTCTTAAAAAACTAGAAAAGAGTATTACTGTCAAACCTATAACTGTCCAAGATCTTCAGTATGAGATCAATATTATCAAAACTGAAGTTAAACAAATCAAAGAACAACAAAAAACTCTTCAAAACATCCTTCTTCATTTACAAAATGAAGAATCAACAGGAACGAGTATGGAAAAAACTCTGTCTAAACCAGATGAGGATAAAAACCTAAAAGATGAAGAATTTTTAGGATTAATTAACTAATTAACAATTCAAAAATTCTACATCTCAATCAAACTCAATGTAGGTAACTTTGACCTTGAAATTGAAGCTCTGTTGATACAGGGGCAGATTCAAACTGCATTCAAGAAGGCCTAATTCCTACTAAATATTTTGAAAAAACTTCTGAACGGCTTAGTGCTGCTAGTGGTTCAAAACTTCAGGTAAATTACAAACTTCCTAAAGCAATCATAGAAAATGATAATTTAAAAGTTGAAACACTGTTTCTCCTTGTTAAAAATCTCAAAAATGAAGTTATTCTTGGAACTCCATTCATCAAATCTCTCTTTCCTCTAACTTTCACAGATGAAGGTATAATTACTTATCATTTGGACAAACCAATTCTTTTCAAATTTCTTAAAAAACCTATCATAAGAGATTTGAATTTTATCATTTACAAACAAAAGCAAATCAGTTTCCTTAAAGAAGAAATTTCTTTTAGGAATATTGAAAATCAATTAAAGCAACCAGAAGTTCAACAAAAGATAAAAGTCTTGCTTGAACAAATCCAGAATACAATCTGTTCTGATCTTCCGAATGCTTTTTGGCAAAGGACAAAGCATTGGAATTCAGCACAACAAAAATATTCCACTGTCAAAAAAGAAGTTTTAGCAATTGTTTTATGCATTTCAAAATTTCAATCTGATTTATTAAATCAAAAGTTTTTAATCCGTGTTGATTGCAAATCGGCAAAAGACATTTTACAAAAGGATGTAAAGAATTTAGCATCTAAACAAATTTTTGCTAGATGGCAAGCAATCTTAAGTGTTTTTGATTTTGAAATTGAATATCTCAAAAGCACCTCAAACTCTCTCCCTGATTATCTCACTCGTGAATTTTTGCAAGGAAGGTAAACAGTGTCCTGAAATGCCGAAATCGGTAAAATCAACCTCTTCTAAAGAGAGGAAAGGAAAGGTAATACTTGCAGGATTAGCTAAAAAATCAGAAAAGTCTGGGTCTCCAGCCCAGGAACAATCTGGGTCTTCAACCCAACCCCAAACTGGGTCATCCACCCAAAGAGTTGAGGATACTTCCTCTTCTAAACAAACCAAAGCAGATTATGCTATGCCAATCCAAACCCTTCAAGCCTTCCATGACCAAGGTTTGACTCATCTACCAAAGAAAACCTAGGCTGAAATAGCTTCTGAAGATGAACAGGAAAAAAGTCTTTTTGTTTTGATTGATAACTTAAAAAATAAGCAGATTTCTAACCGTCCAAACAGGGCCCTAGAAATTCAACCCAAACCAGTCTTTACCCAAAAATCAAAAGCTCAAACATCATATATCCCGAAAAACAAGTTCCTAGAAGTTATTCAGATGGAACCAGCCTACTGGGATAATAAGCCAACCAAAGTACCTGCGAAGATCTTTCCCAAAGACTTCAAAGGCAATCAATTTCATTTCAAACCCCTTTCTTCAAATAAATCCCAAAATTTCTATGAGTTTGTTTTACTTGATTCAAACTCTATTTCAATCAAACACTATAGAAGTCCAAAAGACCTTGAGTTTATAACTCACTCAACTATCCAGATTCTAAAAGTAATTACTCCATCAGAATATGGAAACCCAAACAAAGTTACCAAATTTTCCCAACCTTATGATCCAATCGGTTATAATTACTGGGATTATGAATTAGCCTGGACTAATGTATTCTTTATGCAAAATAAAGAAAATAAACACTCTTGGTTAATTTATTTTAAACTAAATGTTCAATATAAATTCCCTCAATGGTTTATCAAATGGTGGGATTATTTTGGACCAATCCTTGATATCCTTCCACCTATGGTGTTCGAAGGATTAACAATATTTTCAGAAAAATTTGACAAACTGACAGATCCGTTTACAATAGATCTGCACTTTTTCTCTAGATTTTCTCTGGCATGGATATTTTCATGGCAGTATCATTATAGAGATAAATCTGGCACCAAACTCCCAATACTTAAACGACAAGCATTTGTTAAATGGTGGACGGAATTTGATGCATCTAGAGCTTGCCCAGAAAATGTCAAGCTTTGGTTTAAACAACATCCAAAATATATTAAACCAGCTGATCCAGAAAATTTCACTTTACTGAATCAGAAGGCCAAAATTACAGTAGCACTATCTGCTTCAACCAGCAAGGAAAGCTGTGCAAAAAATTTGCAGAGCATCCTCCAACTCCTTCAAGAGGAAGAAACTGGAAGTTCTAAACAGAAAACTGGTTCGCCCTCTCCATCCATCTCCTCTTCAGCAGATGACTTCTACCAAAATGAAGATGATTGTTTTGGCATAGATTTGGCAGAAGATTGTTGAAGTAGCTAATGACAGAATGACATGAGCATGATGTCAGCAGAAATGACGCAATCAAAAGTGTCAGCAGGCACTGTAGTCAAAAATCTAGAAAGTGTCGGCAGTTACTGTAGCAAAAAGTCCTGTAGCGGTTTACTGTAGCAGCACGTAGCAGTTACTGTACACTCAAACTTGCACTGTTGAAACAGTTCCGGTTGCATAACCTGTACTGTAGAAATAATGTTTTTAGTCTATATATAGGATTTCTTCATATTGTTGAAGGCATCCTTTCATTTGCTGAGTTTTAGAGAGATAGTCTAGAGAGAGACTGCGATGTACTTCTGAGTTTTCTCTTCTTCTCTGTTTTCTCTTCAATCTGTAACTGTCATCTTTATGTTTCTTTATGTTTGAATAAAATCTGTTTCTATATCTGCTCATTTAAAATCAATTCTTCTCTTCTCATCCCCTCACGCTAGTGGAATTACCCTAGCGTTCATCTTAAGTTTATTTTATGTCTTTAATTTCTGCATTTTAATT
>NW_026896376.1:20000-223482 GCF_033153095.1 Gastrolobium bilobum | reverse complement strand
TAATACTTTTCATTCTTCCCTGCTACTGTTCCGGTGTCATTTGATTTGTAAAACACATTTTGCATTCACAGTTTCATGGTCGTTGACTCGCCAAATTTATCAAGTGGTGATTAGTTATTGACACACTGTTCAGTTGAGTTTGTGAAGAGATATAAGGGATCTTACATTATGTTTAGTGAAGTGTTACAATGAACAAATATATTAAATGTTCCCTTCATTTGCAGCTCCACTACTGTTCCTGTTGCTGTTGATTCAATGCCAAAAGTTCTTGAATCAGATAATGCTGATGCTAAGACTAATATAGTTGCTGGATCTTCTCCTCCGTCATCAGAGCCAGCTGTTTCATCTGCAGCATCGACATCATTGTTGACATCACCTGCTAATATATTTACTTTTAGCAACAGATTAAATCAAGATAATGGACGTGTTGCTTCAAGCGCTACATTTCCATCTATTGGTACAAATAGTTTTAGTCAGAATATATCCAGTAGCTCTTCCCTTGCCGCAAGCAGCAGCAGCATTAGTCCCACAACAACTTCCTCTAGCACTAGCATGACAACTAGCACCCCGAGCAGTTCCTCCACCCAAGTGGTGGCATCTTCAGCAAGCAGCAGCAGCATTAGTGCCACAGCAACTTCCTCTAGCACTAGCATGACAACTAGCACCCCGAGCAGTTCCTCCACCCAAGTGGTGGCATCTTCATATCCTACAACTTCCTTCAAATTTGGATCCACTCCTTTATCATCAACAAGTTTACCTGTATCATCGTCTGGCTCAGAACCAGTGGAAACCAAGAGCAGGCAGGATGGAGGAATTGGTAATCTAGGCAGTACTGCCTTTGGAAGCTCTTCTGCTGCTGTTGGTAGCACAGGGAGTGGCATTTTTGGGTTGAGTTCCCCGGTAATGACCACTATATATAGCCAGTCTCAGGGTTCTGTCTTTGGCACTACAAGTGGGTCTGTCCTTGGTATGCTGGCACCTTCTGCTACTAGTGGTTTTACAACTTCTACTCAGAATCAGTCAGTGGGATTTGGTTCATCTGCATCATCCCCATTGTTTGGGTTGACTTGGAATACAACTTTTTCTTCAGGGAGTTCATTGTTTACTTCTTCAAGTACCAGCGCTAGTATTTTCAACTCTGGTACAACTTCTGGACAAAGTACCCTTGCTTCCGGCAACCCTGTTACTTTTAGCTCCAATAGTAGTTCAAGTTCTACTTTGTTTGGACTTTCTAGTTGGAAGCCCAGCAAGCCCAGCACCTCTGGGTTTGTTTTTGCAACATCCACTCCTCTTGCTTCTACCAGTTCACCCATATTTGGATCTTCCACTGGTGCATCTAGTCCTCAATTCGCATTTACTTCAGCTGCAGCTATTACCAACATGCAGCCTGCTTTTGGAAGTGCTAGTCCTGTATTCACATATGCTTCAGCTTCTGCTAATAATGATCAGATGAGCATGGAGGACAGTATGGCTGAGGACACAGTTCAAGCAGGTCCGCCCGCCACTCCTGTATTTGGTCAACAACCTCCCCCAATTAAATCAGATTTTGTATTTGGAGCATCAACTCCAACCGGAGCGAATCCTTTCCAGTATGCGAGTCAACAGAATATTGCTCCACAGAACCCATCTCCATTTCAGGCTTCTGGCAGTCTAGAATTTAATGCTGGAGGGAGTTTCTCATTGGGCACTGGTGGTGGTGACAAGTCTGGTCGAAAATTTGTGAGAGTTAAACATAAGCAGCGTAAGAAGTAAGACCATTTTTTCTGAAAATTTTCTGTCACTGCTGCAGTCTGCACTTAGTGCTACAAATGAATAAACTCTTAAAAGGGGTGAATGATTCCTTAATTTGGCTGTTCAGTTAGCAATCTGGACAAATGATGCTATGAAAGCAAATCAACATATGCAAGCTTGTCAGTCTCGTGTCTTGCTTCTTATAGAATGCAAGGCTTAGCTTTTCACAATTTTGTAATAGTATGATGTGATTGAACATATCTGCTGTACTTGTAATGGTTTTAGGTCATAGTTCAAGATCAAGATTTGGTCAGTTATGATGTTGTCAAAATCCCTGTATTTTCGTTATTTGTATCATAGCCAGAAATAGGCATGAATTTATGGCTTAGCTGGTTGTCGCATAACTTACAATTTATGGTGTAGCAATTAGTACTCATGTATTCTGTATTGTAACTTTGTATAAACAAGGCCGTTTAAAAATAAGAAAGAAAAATATACCCACAAAAAAGAGAGAAAAGAGCGAGAGAAAGAACTTACTTGGGATAGTGTGACCATTGTATAAGAGCGAGAGAAAGAAGCTATTTAACGTGATAAATGGTTTCTTTAATTATTTGCCTGATCAAATACCTGATAAACCAACAGCAAGATGCAGAAATGCATGTAGAAGTGTTGTAGTGTGGCCTGCATTAATAAATGTTGATATTCTATGTAATACGTGTATTGGCAATGTAGAATTATTAACACAGATTTTCACCTGAGCACTTGCATTTGGCTTTTATTTCCTCTCAAACTTGAAAGGAACACTCGCTTGAGATGCGTGTTATATATATGTCTGTGCATCAGCAAGTTGAGGATGAGATTGAAGAGTTGGTAGGCTAAGCATTATCTAATGGCAAACTCAACTAGGCATTCACGAGTTGCAACATTATTTATGTATCATTGGTGTTTTTATGTTCATAGAATGTACATAAAACCTCAAATTCAACAACTATGGGAATTTTTAGTAAAGGTCCACTAGTATTAGTGATGCTTACTTGTGCGTTTAATTGGATCTTACCAATTTTAAATAAATTTTGATATTGATTTTAAATAAATTAAAAGACTTAGAAATTTTTGGGAGTTGGGACAAACAACTTTTTTGGGAAACTCAGTAATGACGAATTATTGATTGGGGGCCTGTGTATCTTTTTTAAGAATATGAACGTGCTCAAATTTTTTTTTATATGATAATTGGATTATTTTTTTTAGAAAAATGAAAACCCTAAAAGAATATATGTAGTATATTTCTCAAAATATATTCTAAAAAATTAATATATCACAAAATGCATTTTTAATTTTTTTTTATCCAAATACACCTTGATTTGAAAATTTTGATATCCACACCAAAAAAAGAAAAAAGAAAATTTTGATATCATAGTTTTTTTTCTTATTTGAATTATCAAGTCTATAGACTTGCATTGGCAATGATTTTGAATTATTGAGGGATATTGATTTGGATTATTGGAAACTATTTGTTTAATTTTAATTTTCAAATAATGTTTTATTCTCTTTCTACTTTCATTTCAACATCTAGATTAAAAAACCTACTAATTAACAAATATTAAATTAATAAATTTAAAAAAATACTTCAACGGAAAATTTAATAAATTGAAATAAAATAAATTATAAATAAATAAACCGACTTTAAGTTTAACATTTTAAAGAAATAAGTATATAATTCAAATTTGACTCATTAAAATAAATTAGTCAAGATTAAATTTTTTACTACAACCTTAATTAAAATTGAAGTTCATAATTAAAATTGAAGTTCATATTTTGGATTATTTTTATTTTTTAAATTTAGTTGAACCTAAAGATGTCATAATATGTGTGTGTGGAATGTTATACTTACAACCTATTTTTGTTTACAATCTTTTACAACTATATCTTAACCGTGGATTTTCGTCAATCAACGGTTATCATTCATTGTAAATTGAATATTAATTAATGAGTTTGATTTGCGAAAATAATAACCTTTGATTGATGGAAATCAACGGTTAAGATATGTTTGTAAAATGTTGTAAACAAAAATTGGTTGTATGTATAACCTTCATATATATATATATATATAAATATATATATATATATATATATATATATTTATATGCTTTACTTTTCTCCACTCGCTTGATGTCCAGCAAATAAATTCAGGAAATCATAACCATACAAAAGTAGGTGCAAGCAATTCTAATCTAATGTTGTTAGAGAGTGGTAGGCAGAAAAAGGTAGGTAGAATAACTTATGCCATATATATGTATATATATGAAAAAATATTTTTCCAGCCACTTGAGATAAACTCATCTAGCTATCACTTTTAAATATGTATTACGGATAGTACATAGTATAATGTTAAAGTTAATTTTTTCTCTCTTTACGTCAGCAAACAAGTTCTGAAAACTGATTGAGAAGAGAGAAAAAAGAGAGCAAATTTAACATTATAACTATGTACTACCTGCCATAGTACATAGTTAAAAGGCGTAACTTGAGATAAGTTTATCTCAAGTGGATATATATCTATATGACTTTAATATTTCCACAGTGACTGTAGATAAGTTATTTACATTCACTCTCAAAACGATGTCGTTTTGGAACGAAAGATTAAAAAATTATAATGACAAAGACTGATATAACTCTGAAATAAATTATAATGAAAAAAATTTCTTAATTTTCGTCCCAAAACATAGTTATTTTGGGCTCAATATAGATAACTTATTTATATTGACCGCAGAAAAAATGAACACTATGTATCTATAAATAAATAAATAAATAAATAAATAAATGAATAAATAAATAAATAAATAAATAAATATATATATATATATATATATATATATATATATATATATATATAGTGCAGCAGTCAAATACTTGTCATATATATACGTGAAATCATTAAATGTGAGGAATCATAACCATACACCTATCGTTGTTGTACGTAAAGCATTTGTAGAAATGATTTTACTATATATATATATATATATATATTTATATGGGATATATTTTTCTTATGTTGTAGGAAAAGAATTATCTTATGTTGTAGAAACAAAAGTATAAGTGGGACCCACATGTAAGAGGAGAGAGAGAAAAAAAATGGTGGGACCCAATCCTTTTTTGTGTGTGTAGGAGAGATGTTTATCTCATGTAAAATGAGATAAACATAACCCTATTTATATATGGGTTTATGTTTTCTTATGTTACATAAGAGAACATATCTCCAACCATAGATACAATTTTCAATGTGGGATCAACTTGAAATTAAAAAAAAAGTAAAAAGCTGATTTGGAACTATTCATGTGTGTGTAGGAAAAATTGTTCTCTTATGTAACATAAGAAAACATACACCCTTTATATATATATATATAAATAGAGAGAGATCCTTTGACACCGGTGTCAAACTTTAAAATTTGGCACCAAATTCTAACCGTTGATCTTCGCCAATCAACTGTTATAATTTATTTGGAATTAGTAATTAATTAATAAGTTTGATTGATTAAAATCATAACCGTTAATTGACGGAAATCAACGGTTAGAATTTGATGTTAAATTTTAAAGTTTGATACCGGTGTCAAAGGATCATGCCTTATATATATATATATATATATATATATTAAATGTAGAGAATCATAACCATACATCTGCCATTGCAAGACGTCAAGTGGCTGGACAAATAATTTTACCATATATATATATATATATATGTACATTTTATTTATTCATTTATTTATATATAAAAAAAGATGAAATGAAATTACATTTGGAAGCAACTGAATTCCTCCCTTTTGTATTAGGAAAAATATAATCCCATGTTATTGGAGAGTATTTTTCTCTTCTACACATACATTAATTTTTGTGTTTATATATATATATATATATATATATATATATATATATATATATAAGGGCAAGATATTCTTATATCGGTGTAAGAATTAGAAGTCTTACACTCAATCTTGACCATTGATCCACTTGTATCCAATGACTCACGTTACTAAAAATTTTGAGCCCTTAGATATAAGTGGGATTAACAGATAAGATTAAGAGTGTAACTTACACTGGTGTAAAATGATCCTGACCCATATATATATATATAAGCATAAGAAAACTTCTCTTTTATTGCATGAAATTAATAAAGCCTTTGTATTACTCTTAATATTTTATACAATCTTCAAAAAATAGAAAAAATGACCAAAATACAAGAAAACTTTTTTATTTTGGAATCACATAAAGTGAAAGTTAAAAAAAGAATTGAGTGATGCGCAATTTATGGTGAAGGACTTGAATAGGTTTTTTTTTTGGGTATAGAATAGGTTAGTTATATTGTATTCAGCGTTAACAACATAATATAATAATAGGAAATTATTTTTCTTATGTTTCACGAAGGAAAAAAATTTCTCGCAATCACTATAGACAAAAAAATATAATAAACTATGACAAAGTCTTTATTAATTTTTTTTTGTCTTTAGTGGTTATAGGAAAAAAATTTCCTTTCTGCAAATAATCAATTAAACTATGTAGAGTAGGAAATTCTTACAATAACAAATTCTATACTTATTTTTTTATTTATTATTTTACTTATACCTAATGATTCACTTAATTAAGAAAATGCCTTTTAAACTCTCCTATCACGGAAGAAGTTGAGAATTTCCAGCTGATAGAGAAAAAATAAGATCCATCTTAAAAAAAAATGGATAATAAAGAAATCGAAGTGGGCATAACATAGAAAACACTTCTCCAAAGCTTGAGACCCCTGAATCGTTTAAACACTTCATGCCAATAAGCTTGTGTAATGTCATTTATAAAGTAGTCACCAAAGTAATTGCCAATCGATTGAAGGAACTTATGCCTAGCATAGTCATGCCCAATCAATGCAGTTTTGTCAAAGGGAGGCATGGATCAGATAATATCATTATTGCCCAGGAGATTATTCATTTGATGCGTGCAAAGAAAGGCAAGCAAGAATGGATGGCAATCAAAATTGATTTGGAGAAAGCATATGATAGACTGGGATGAGATTTTTTAGAAAATACTCTTCATGATCTTAAATTTCCAACCAATCTCATTCATCTTATCATGAGCCGTGTCTCGACTTGTTCTATGAACATCCTTTGGAATGGGTCCATCACTAAGGAGTTTTATCCTACGAAAGGAATTCGCCATGGGGATCCTCTCTCTCCATATCTTTTTTGTTATGTATTGAGAGGATTGGTCATCTTATTAATACTGCAATATCCCCTGCAGGTTGGAAGCTTATTGTTCTTAAGAAAAATGGGCCTCCTATATCACATCTATTTTTTGCAGATGATTTGTTAATTTTTGCAAAAGCTTCAACTGAGCAAGCTAGTCTAATTTCGAAAGTCTTGGATTGTTTTTGTAAAGCTTCGGGTCAGAGGGTGAACAACAACAAGAGTAAGATCTTTTTTTCTAATAATATCCATCACAGCTGTGCTCAAGAAATCAGTGAGCAGATGAGATTTTCCTTAACATCTGATTTGGGGCAATACTTGGGTATCCCGTTTCATTATAGAAGAACTGGGAGAAGATCATTTAGCTATGTGTTGGATAGAATTCACATAAGATTAAATTCATGGAAGCAATCGAATTTATCTCTTGCTGGTAGGATGACTTTGGCTAAGTCTGTGCTATCTACAATCCCTCTATATCCGATGCAAACTTCCATAATCCCAAAAACTACTTGTGACGACATGGAGCGCAAAACTAGAGGTTTCATTTGGGGAGATACGGTGGACTATAAGAAGACTCATTTAGTCTCTTGGCTACCTTATATAGAAAGAAGCAGGACGGTGGTATAAGGATTAGACAAATGAGAGAGATGAACCAAGCTATGATTATGAAAGTGGCTCATGGGTTGATGACTGATACTGAAGCTTTGTGGTGTAAAGTACTCAAAAATAAATACAAAGTGGGGACCCAACTATTCGATGATGTAAAATTCTCCAAATCTGGTCAAATTTGTGGAAAGGAATATCTAGAATATGGCAATCAGTGGTGGATCATTCTCGCGTTCTTCTTGGCAATGGGCAGAATACGTCCTTTTGGAATGATCGTTGGGTTCTTAACTGTCTTCCTCTTTCTCAGCTTGCGGTGCAAATGATTCCTGAAGATAGTCTTTCATGGACGATGGCTGGGTGTGCAACTAGTCAAGGGAGTTGGAATTGGAATTTATTTCAGCATCTGTTGTCAAACTCAGTTTTGCAAACAATACAAAACCTTGTGCCTCCTTTCTTGCAAGGTGGTCTAGATAAGGTTATTTGGATAGAGACAAGTGACAGTAATTTTTCAGTGAAGACAACATACTCTTTCATTACGCAAATAGAAGAGATAGATAATATATTTCCATGGGAAATTTTTTGGAAATGGCCTAGTCGAGAGAAAATTCGGTGCTTTCTTTGGCTCTTTGTTGGGGTTAAACTCTTGGCAAATGTTAAGCGAGTTCAGAGGCATATGACTGAATCAAACATGTGCTCTAGATGCTTAGTATCAGAGGATAATTCAATCCATGCAATTCGGGATTGCCATATTTCAAGAGAGGTTTGGAAACACCTTGTTGTGCAGAATAAACAAAGAAGTTTTTTCTCCCAGCCATTCAGTGATTGGGTGCAATCGAATCTCGTGGTTGGGGATATGGGGAGACTCGGGAGTGGCCTTTGATTTTTGGAATACGAGAAATAAAACCATCTTTGAAGGAACTCAGGCTAATGCTTATAGCATAGTTCGCCAAATTTGGTGTTACCATGACTGTGCTACAGTCTAGAATTCTTTTTATGTCTTCTGGTCTTCAATAAAGGAATAAAGAAGAGAGAAATATTCATTGGACTTTTCCCCCGGACGGTTGGATAAAGATCAATGTAAATGGGTCTTGTACAATGGGAGGAATGCGTACTGGTTGTGGGGGTGTTCTCAGAGATGATACTGGGAGTTGGATTGTTGGTTTCTCAAAATACCTTGGATGGGGTAACTCTCTCACAACAGAACTTTGGGGTTGCCTTCTAGGCCTTCAAATGGCTTGGAGAAGGAATTATCGTAGAGTGTGGTTGGAAGGAGATTCGTTGATGGCTATTGATTTTATTATCAAAGACTGTAACCAGGAACACCCATTGGTACTTTGGTTCATCATATTCGTCATTATCTGCAAAGGGACTGGCTTGTTCATGTTTCTCATGCTTACAGGGAAGGAAATCGTCTTGCTGAGACTCTAGCTGGTCATGCTCATACCTTCGACTGGGATTTGCAAGAATTCGCTGAGCCTCCAACATATTGCGAATCCGTTTTGAGGGATGTTGCTGTTGGTGTGGCTATGCCCTGATTGTGTCTGTAGTTGTTTTGTTTTAAATTTCCTTTTATTTCCAAAAAAAAAAGAAACACTTCTCCTTTTAAGGGAGAACTAATTTTTTTTAAGCATAGAAGAATATGTTAATGTTTGTTCTATATGTCTACAATTTTTTTTTGGGAAAAACGTTTGTCATTTTAAATGACATAAAGTTATATCATTTTAAAAGAAAGATAGACACAAATTTTTTTTATTTAAAATTTAAATTAAAAAAAACCACCCACTTTCTCTCTCTCATGATTTTCATTTTTTTGTGTCTATCTCTCTCCTAAAATGACATAAGTTATATCATTTAAAATGACAAACACCAAACCTTTTTTTTTTTTGTTTGATATTCGTTTTTTTAAAGAATATAGAGTTTGTATTATTTTAAGTGAGAGGAAAAAAATAATAGAAATTATGAAGGGAGAAAGTAGATATTTTTTTAATTTAAATTTTATATAAAAGAATAATATTAATTTATATTTTATTTTTAAAATAACATAATTTTAATTTATCTAAAAAAATGATATAATTCTATATTTTTTGAAACGACATATATGTTTTCTTTTTTTTATATATTATTATTATTATTATTTGGTTTTTACTGGCTTGCCACAATTTTGAAGAACTTTGTTGCAAATTCTATATGTGCATAAATCTATGTTTTGAATAGTTAAAAGCAGGTAGGTTTTGTTCATGCCATTCCTTAGTTCCCCCTTTTCTTCGGATGATTTTAGTTTATTGATGTCATACTTGAGTCCCTCTGTTCTGTGGAGGAGTTGAACTTCTGCATTTTCAATTCCATATTGGGTATATGCTCAAATCAATGAACCTGAATTTTGGGGTGTCCTATTTTAGGTTTGAATTTATAATTCTTTCGAGATGTTTCATATCCCAATTGATGGAGCTGCTGTAAAATTTATATTTTCGCTTTATTTCAGTAATCATATTAGTTATATTCTTTTATATGTGTTAGAGTATTATGGTATTCTGTGGTAAATAGTATAAGTGTTGAACTACACTTATACTGTAGTGTGTGAGGCCTGTGTTTTATATAACAATCTGGGTTTTGTTTTTAGTGAGATTTGGTTCTTGTATTAGAGCTGGTTATGTTTTGGATTCTTAAACAAATTGCTTAGGACTCTGAAGTTTGAACTACATTAGTTTGAATCTAACCTAGTGGAGAATTTGCAGGAATGCTACTTGTGAAGATACTTATATACAAGGTTAATTTTTGGGGATTTCCAGTGGTATAAAAGGAAAGAAAAAATATGGATCGACTCAATGGTTCTGCCAATCTAATGATAGTTTCAGATCTTGATTTCACAATGGTAGATATCATAATTTTGGCAATTATCTGACTTTGGATGATGTTTGGGTGGAATCTGGTGAAACCTGTGTGTCTCATTGCAGGTAGATCATGATGATCCAGAAAATCTTGCTCTTCTGAGGTTTAATGCACTATGGGAAGCTTATTATCGTCAGAATTCTCTGCTAGTTTTCTCCACTGGGAGATCACCTACTATTTATAAAGAGTTAAGAAAGCAGAAACCTTTGTTGACTCCTGATATTACAATAATGTCTGTGGGAACTGAGATTACATATGGTGATTCCATGCTCCCAGATGAAGGGTGGAAACAGTATCTGGCTCATAATTGGAACAGAGACATAGTTATAGAGGAAACAGCCAAGTTTCCTGAACTAATTTTTCAGGTATGTATCTATCATAGAATCCGAAAATTCATAAAAATTAAGATACTTGTCATTTTTCAGAATTCTTATATATGTAAAATCATGCTGGGGAGGATGACCTTATATGAATTGTAGTATTAGCTATTAAAGAGCATTGATATTCATTTATCCACTTGTTATCTTTGAAACTTCTGCAGTCAGAAACAGAGCAACGGCCTCACAAGGTTAGCTTTTATTTGGAGAAAGGGAAGGCCTCAACAGTCATGCAAGCTCTCTCAAAATGTTTGGAAAAACGTGGGGTAAGATGATGATAATAATAATAATAATAATAATAATAATTACTATTTACTATTAATAGGGTATATTATATTCCTCTCCATTGAGAGATTGATATGTGCTACACTTTAGTCCATTTTAATGTGAATAAAGCCTCTTAGGGATAACTTTTCTCTCTCTGGGACTCTAAGCTTCATTCGCAGCTAGTCTTGAATCCTTTCTATAAACTTTGGGACTTTAGAATATGAAATTAAGATTTTGAGTAAAGCTCTAAAAACGATTGTATGAGTGTTTAAAATTTCATTTCATCTTCTAAAATCCTAAAATCGATAATATGATGTTCAAAATTAGCATCTGGTGACATTAAAATTTTCAAAGAGATGAAAAGTGCCCCTGAGAGGCATGTTCATAGTTGCTTACCACTACTAAAACAAGTTGAAATATTGCACATTTCATCTCTCAAGGGAGAGGAGTGTAATTCTTAAAAATAGAGGGGAGGCCAATGTAATTGGAGCATCTCTCAAGGGAGGGGAGGGGAGTGTAATTTACCCTTATTATTATTTATAAAAAAATGTGGGGTAAGATTATAGTTCATGAACAACCTTATCTGAAAGCTTTACCTGTAGATTCCTTTTTTCGGTTGACGTTTAAAACCGTCTCTCTCTCTCTCATTGTCTGTACAGACAAACAGGTATACATAGGTAGCTGATCAGGTAGTCTTAATCTATTATTTTATTAAAATGCTGCATTTCCATTATATTTGTGTTATTGTGACTTGAGATGTTACTCCTTTCTTTTCCAGTTAGATGTGAAAATAATTTATAGCAATGGTATTGCTTTGGATATATTACCCCAAGGAGCTGGCAAAGGACGGGCCCTTGCTTTTTTACTTGAAAAATTTAAAGCTGATGGACTAGGACCACTCAACACTCTTGTTTGTGGTGATTCTGGAAATGATGCTGAACTATTCAGCGTACCTGAAGTTTATGGTGTCATGGTTTGTGACATTATAAGAATAATTTAATTCATCATATACGTGTCTGTCTTGTTTGTTTATTGTGATTTTACTGTGAAAAATGATCCTTCACGTCCCGAGTTTTCAGGTTAGTAATGCCCAGGAAGAATTGGTTCAAGGGTATGCAGAAAATGGAAGGGGTAATCCTCAAATAATTCATGCAACTGAGAGATGTGCAGCTGGTATTATGCAAGCCATTGATAACTTCTCTCTTGGTCCAAATGTGTCTCCAAGAGATATTAGAGACTCAATGTTCAACAGAAAAATTCCTAGTCCTAGCCATGAAGTAGTGATGTTCTACCTATTTTATGAGAGATGGAGGCGTGGAGAAGTTGAGAATTCTGAGCTGTATATACAAAATCTAAAATCAACATTTGTAAGTTTGATCCAATTTTAAGTTTTTAAATGCACTTGCAAAATTGGTTAGAAATCGATTACTAATTCGAATAATTTAGAACTGTTGAGGTATTGAACGAGATCAGTGAGAAGTTTAAATCGAGTGAGAAAAGACATGGTGGTGTTGACCAGGCATAGTGTTTTTTCATAGTTTAAAAGTGAAAGGAGAAACACAACATATGAAGTTCCAGTTGATATGCTGTCTTCAAAGTGCAGACTTTTATATCTCCGATTATTTCCTATCTGATTATATGAAAATTTAAATGAGTGATGTTTTTACAATTTGAAACTAGAGGGACATTTTATGTAGTTTTTGAAAACCTGAAGAGGCGCCACTGCTTTTTTCTCAAATTTTTGTTTATCTGTAGCATTCTACGGGAAATTTTGTCCATCCCTCAGGAATTGACCAACCTATGCACCAAATTATAGATACCTTAGTAAAGCTATTTGGCGAGAAGCAGGGCCTAGACTTTCGGGTTTGGGTTGATCGTGTATCTTTTGCAGAGGTTAGTTTGGGCTCATGGCTGGTCAAATTTGACAAGTGGGAGTTATCAGGTGAGATTTGTTTCGAACTTTAGTTCAGTAGTCTTGAAAGTTTATTCTTGATAGTACTTTCTTTTTATAACCGTAGAGAAATATAATATAAAACTGTTAATGTGACTGTTAGGACCCATTTGTAAGGTATAGGACTTGGAGTCCCATATTGGTTGTATAGACAACTAATGTGGGGTTTATAAGGCCTTGAGCACTCCCACCCTTTGAGCTAGCTTTTGGGGTGATGTATCCCAAGGTTCTTATCAGTGACCTTCGTCTGATAGCTTAAATTTTTGGGTTAGATTAGTTGCTTTACAATAGCTTTGCATCTTTATTTCCTTCATGACTTTTTGTTTACCATGTGTGTTTTGGGCTTGCAAGAGCCTGTCTAGTATTATAGGAAGTTCCTTCATTTAGATTTGAGTATTTTCATTTTTGAGACGTTCAATATTGAAATAAGAGAGTATGACACTATGTTGTTCCATAGGATTCCATTGTTTTGGTGTACTTCGATATTATCGAAGTAGCCTTTTATTTTAATTAAATTTTTTGACAGAAACTAAAGAAATACATTTGACCACACTATTCATGACTGTAGAGGTTTACCAATCCATGGCAGCTTTGATATGCACAATTCCAAGTTGTAGTTCAATTCCATGGCAATTCTACTCTTACAACATGAGGATACAGGGCAATGATGAAAATTTGGTAGAAATCTGATTCATTTGATAAATTTTATAGGAGAGAAGTTGCGAAATTTGAGAGTAGAGAAAAATCCTCCATACGTGAAAATACATTTTCTTTTCTTTTCTTGTCCTTTTCTGGCTGTATAGAAGCAAAGGAAAATGATATCTCTTTCACTCCTTCCACATTTTCCTTTTGTTAAGACAACTGTATAAAGGAAAATGATATCTGTCCTTCACTCCTTACCATGTAAAGCATCTTTGCATCAATTTCCTCAAGTAAATTCATTTACAATTTTGTTCCTTTGGAGTTCAGAAATTATTCTCAATTTTCTCATCATCGTTTAGGTAATCTCTCTTTACTTATTTTGTATCTGACTCCCGGTGCGTATATAAGAAACAACATTGGTAGTTACTGACATAAATATGTAATTCTAGGCATTCAGAATTACAACTGCAGCCAAATTACTCAAAAATAACACATTAGATTCCATCTTCAATTTCTGATTGCAGCTATTTAAAGCGAAAATCAGTATTCAATTTTCAACATACAATTCATATATGATAGCTACCAGAGAATCTGAGTGAATAAAAAGAAAGAACTGAGGGTATATTGATAGTATTTTCTGGAAAACCCAGATTACATTATTGATCAGCGTTTTAAAACTCGGACCGGTCATCGAACCGGTCGAGGTACTGGGTCACTGGTTCAACCGGGTTGAACCGGTTTTACTGTTCACATATTAAAAATATAAAAATATTACTTATATTAATAAAAATTCACATAAGAAAACTATCTATGAGCTTCAAAAAATAAATTGGTTTTCAATGATCGCAAATATTATATACTTCTAAGCTTCTAGCTCTAGACCGTTGAGATGAGATCATGAGACCATCAATGTTTATTACCACTTAACTTCATGAGATCATTATAAGATGCAACTAAATTACATAAACGAACTACACTAATCTAAAATACCTTATTATTTTCACCTTACTTTTAATCATATTCATCATAAAATATGAATATGATTTAATTCAAGAGTTTTTATTAACAACAAAAAAATTTTACCAAAAAAAAGAAGGAAAAACCGGTTTAACCCGAGTCAACCGAGTCGCCGGGTTTCGGCCGGGTCAACCGGTCCAATCCGGGCTGACTGCATAACCGGTCTAACTACCCGCTCGGACCGGGAAACCCACCGGGTCCCGGGTCGACCCGGCCGGTCCGAGCCGGGTTTTAAAACACTGTTATTGATACCATACTGAAATGGATAATTAAAGAAAGAAAATACTACTGACACTTTGAGAAGTCAGTGGCTTTCTCAATACACCAGAGGTGTCCCCAAATTCACTCACACAATGCTTACCCTTCCTTTTTTCCTCATTCCCCAATATATCAGATATAGTAATAGAATTTCCCTCCCTTGTCCATGTCAGCCACTAACCAACCGAATCTGATCCCATACCTCATGCTTATTCTTTCGGGTGACTCTTGTGATATCAATATCCATCACTAAGATTCTCAAGTACCCTTTGGTAACATCCCGTTGTACACCGGTATTGTTAACATTAATTATGATATTAAGCGCAGTTACAATCATAGCAATTCATTTATAAAAATGCGAGTAAACTTTCTCCGTTTATTACGCGAGCATTTAAAACAATAAAAGCGTAATAAATAAAAGATGTGACCGTAACTGAAAAATCTTCGCGGAATAATTATTTAAACTATTTTTATAACATATATTACTTCCTTCAAGTCACTAAGGGGTTCCCATAAACCCACTTAGCTAATTTCTCACTTTTACGTTTTCTACCTATCCAAACATGGTTCGGTCTTTAATTTTCTGCAGACAAACCGCATTCTACAAGCCTCCCATCTTCTGATATGTTATTCGACACTCAATTACCTTTCTAGGAAGCAATCACACAAGTTATTTAGAGCTCGTTTGCTCCGGATATCGATGTTTGAAGTTGGACAAGCAAAGCTGCCAGCCAACCCCAAAACAGCTCCAAACACCCTTCACTCAATCAATTACTGCAGAAAATTCACTCACCCAATTACTCTCAAATTCTTATACAACAAACTAGACACATCAGGCTTCAATTTGATACATCATACACCTAATTTGACCAAGGAACGAAGCGGGAATAAATTTCCCAAACTTGGTCCAGAACTGCCCAATGTGCAGTAGTCCACTGAACAGTCCGCGCTCTTTGCCTCCTACAGGCCGACGCCCAACCCAGATTTTTACCAAATTTTACCACAAGATAGAGGACATCTCAACCTTCAAAACGGCGTATAACACGTCCCTATCGGACCCCCTGTGGAGGGAGATTTGCTCTCCCGAAGTTCGCCTAAATTCTGCCAATTTATAGAAAATTCGCCAGAGTTTCCTTTGTTTTTCCAATAATCCTTAAATTTGTACAAGCAATCTATGACCTCAGATGGTACCTAATAATCATAGGGTGGCACACACAAGGACCAGCAATGCCTTGGGGCTCTTACAACCCTTCACAATTTATATCAAAATACTCAATTCATACCATATTTGCTTACTTTATTAGCACTTAACATATTTCAATCACCAATGTCCATTTGCATGCATTTTCTAAACATACACATAATCATAATCCTAAAATAGGGCTATTGCAAGGCTTCCATCAACTCATGTACAATTACAAGGCTTCCAATGACATATTACAATTACAAACCTTAATCTTCAAATAATACATAATAAAGAAACCTCAAAATGACATAATCCAAATGCAACTAGACTTAGGCAAAATGACATGAACAAATATGACAATAAATCTCCTCCTAAATACATATGCGATGTTCATGCCCTAAGTCTAGCCTAGGCCCAATAGTCACCAAAATGCAAAACAACTAATCCTAAGTCTCAGTCATCCCATGGGCTTCTTGCCCACCGCTCCAGCGCCACTGCTACTTCCTGAAATAAAGCTCCCAAGACGGAGTGAGATATACGAATATATCTCAGTAACCCAGAGGTTCTGGAGAATACTCCGCCCAATGGCTCACTTCGATGCATATAAATAACATAAAATAACATCTTGAAAATGGGATAAAGCAAGGGATTTAGAGAAATCGGGGAGCATAGGGATACAAAATAGGACGAAGCTCAATGCCAAAACCACGCAACGTCCGGCCTATTGGCTCGGCATATAAGCTTACGGGTCTCAACCAAGGCGTGTTCCCAGAACATCAAACCAAGGCACCCTCCATCCATATCCACCCGAGACTTCCTAGTGTGCTCCTATCCGGATCACACACCACGACCCTAGGTCAACTGGAACTCCCTCTCGGAGACCTATCCAGTGGAAGTCCGTAACGCCCGAAGGCAAACTGTCTACTGGCCAGAGACACGGTACATCCTATGTACCAACACACATACTAAATGCATGAACATGTTATCCTACATTACTTACATACACTTCCTACCATCACCCTCAACGGGCATGGTGGAACACACAAGGGGATCAAGCCTCAGTACCAAGAGGTTACCTGTATAATCCTCTTCATTTAGCTCCAAGCAATATATTCTCCGAGCTCGTTACACAACAGAAATGCATACACAGAGAACATTCCCAATTAATTACAATTCATACCAACACATGCAAGTTATCAATTCTCCAATCATGGTTTCAAATACTCACCTCAATCCCACTTGGTCCGGGACCAAGGGCAACCCACAGAGCTCACGGTTCGGGGTTCAAATCTACGTACGACAACCTACAATAACCATGTACGAATCATCAATACACGGCAAATCTATCGAAATACAAAAACGTCAAAAATCCTCCCCCACCCTAGGTAGGTTTGGCCATATTAGTGCATTTTTACAATTTATTTTTCTAAATTTTCTTAAGCATCCTTAGGTCACCAAAATACCATTTTAGGTGCCAATTTGCATCCTTCATCATTCCAACCTCATTTTGCCAATTAATTTGCTTTAGGTTCAATTACACCACTCAACACTATCAAATGCTTTTCCATTGGTTTTCCAACCTTCCAACCATCACACAACCCTTCTAATTACCATACAATACACAACACATCATCCAACCAATTTTTTGCAACATCAATTCCTCTCTTTTCTTCTCTAGGCCGAAATGTACATAGGCAATCCACAAAGGATTTTCAATCCAATTCAACTACTCCACACCTCATACAATCCTATTATAACATCATACAACCATACAACAATCCAATTACACAATCCTAACACAATTCCAAAACATAAAGTCATGACATCATCAAAATTTTCCTAAGTTAAAATTATATTTTCACCAATAATTTTTATTGCATTTATAGCTCTAACACATCATTTTAAGACATAATCATCTAATACACATTTTCCATTTGAGCTCTCTAACAACACACATCAACCAAAACAAGCTTAGGGTTCATGAAATCAAACTCATCAATCAACCACTCAAATGTGAAGAAACTTACCTACAAATAAGTCACAAAGGCTCTTCCAATTGATCCCTAAGCAAAGCTTGAGCAACAACAACAAAATCCCAATTTTCTCTCCAATTTTCGTGGCTGTATATGCCTATTTTCTCACAATAGAGAGGGTTTCAAGGGAAACTAATCGGTGGAACGAGTTCGGGTGGTGGTTTCCATCGAATTTTAAGACAAGAATCACTCGATTCGGTTAAGAATTGATGAAGTTAAGAGAGAAAGAAATCAAAGCAAAATGAGACCATAGGGGGGGGGGGGGAGGGGGGCTGTTGGTTTGGAGAGGAGGGAAAGAGAAGATGATGAATAGTCATGAGCTTAGGTGGCTTATGTGGTCTTTAAGTGAGGTGGGCCCCACCGCCACCTCACGCGATTTCAAACTAACTTGAATTTTCCCTCCGATTCCACTAAACGTCCGTAAATTCACAGCCTATTTAGAAACTCTAATTTCTAACATTAACCATTACCCTTCATCAGATGAATCCTGAGTTTTCCGGTCGTTCGGAGAAAATACTGTTTTAAGCTGTTACGCGCGCCGTAGGCACGCTTCCCCAAACTTACTAATTTTCGTCAAATCTCATCAGAAATCATATTTCCTAGTCCTATATACCATTTATAACTTGTATTCAAAACCTTGAGCTCAAAACTCAATCGGCACGTTTTACGGTACAATCGTACCGCGATATTTTTACCCGGTAAAAACATTATTCATTGAATTTTGTGAAACTTTCCTATCCACTCAATTTTTCGTTCTGAATCCATTTTCAGGGTTATTTTTATCATTTGAGACCTTCTACTCAATTTTACCTTTCTAGGGTTGCGTGTTTGGCTATTTACCGTTTTACCCTTTCTTTGTATTTTAGCCTAATTTCCAGGATTTTCACTAATCCATTCCTTTAATTCTCATTTAATATATTAATACATGGTTTATAAATGTGAGGTGTTATACCTTTTTACATCTATCATTTCTCCAAATTCATAGAATATTGACCTTTATATAAATCCATCACCTATGAACTTTTACTAGAATGCCTATAGTCAACCAGTCTCTTGATTATTTGTCTTTCTGTACATAAAATATTGTTCTATTCCACCATTACATAGCTTTTTAATCGGAACTCCTTCCACCTTTCCCAATAGACTGGTCCTGAATGTACTCCGGTGAAATGCGTTCTTTAACTCATAAAGATTTTAGGTAATTGATGAAAAAAAGATAAACTAGCTTGGGTTAAAGGTGATGTTGATGTTGATGTTGTTGAATGAAAAAAGATAAACTACAATAGCCTCAGCTCATTTTTCATCTTATACACAAGTGATTTCATGATCATCAAAAGATCACCGTTTGGAAGTGCCACAATCAATTTGCATTAGCGTATATGTGATCATCAGTGGTTCATACGTGAGAAATATATCTGTGTTTATGTTGGTATTACCAGTTTGGTGGATAATATGCAGTTCTTATTCTGCAGAAACTTAGATTGGATTTGATGATATGAATGATTGATTGTATGAGTAATTGCCTGATTTTCATCTGTTCATAAGTCGCCTAATTCAATGTGATATGGTGATTTTCCTTTAAATTTTTTTCAACTTCTGCTCATTTGCATTGTACTTTAGGCTACTCATCTACGACTGTTTGTTAAGTAATAGGAAATTCTCATTCCTTTTATACAATGATTTTATGAATCCTCTTTCTATTGCTTGCTCTTTTTGACTTATTAAAAACTGTCTTATTTCATCTAAAATCAGGGAATGAGTTACGGTGTTGTTTAACAAAGGTTCTGATGAATTCAGAGGTGAACTTTTGTACTCAGCTTTATAAATTTATGCTCTTGTTTTTCATTTAGTACTTTGTTTTACATGAGGGTGTCTCTTGAAGCAGTCATAAGATTGTTCCTTGTGACTGAAAGGTTACAGGTTCAAATCGGAGAAACAATCTCTTTGTAAAAAGATAAGGGTAAGATTGCGTATAATCGATCCTCATCTTTACCCTTGCAATTGCAAATCAGGAAGCCTTGTGTACAGGGATTTACCTTCCCCCCCCTCTCTTATATTTCGTTCTGCATGAATATTGTGAATTTGTTTACCTAAATAAGTTATGGATTTTGGCAGGCTGATGCACCTGATGAGTTTACATGGATGCACTTGCATCAAACTTGGTTGGATGGTTCAGGAGAAAAGGATGATTTACCTTGGTTTATCTAGAGTACTTATAGTTTCTTAACCACTTTTGTTAAAAGACTTATCTGAGATTTGAGTGAAAATTGACCACACACACTTGATATATTGATGTGAGAATCAATTACAGTTGATCTATTAAATCCTAATCCTAATCCTACTCAGATACGGTCAGATACTAATCACACGTTATGATATTCTAATAATAATATTCTAACAAAAAGCATTCCTATGGTGCCAAATTGTTTAACTGAGGCATGAGGCATGGCACTGTGCATTCAAACCTTAAAACAGTTGACTAAGGAGGTATGCCCTTCCCTGAAGTTGATAGCTTTTCCCTTTTATTTTTCTTCTCTTTAATAATCGTTTTCAACAACTTGATTGGTCGGAAATAGCTCCACAAAAGCAGCAAGATTGATGGTTAATAAGGATTTCATTTTTTTTTTTACTGTTTTGAGCTTATGAAGGAGAGAAAAACTCAGGTTTTTATACACTGACACCCTATGTATGTATCCAAATTATCAGAAATAATAGAATATATCAATATACATTCTGTAATTTCTGAGAGATGGTAAACTTATGAAGATTTTTTTATTCTTTTAATTAGTAATATTGGGAGATTTGATTTCTGCAAAAAGTTAAAATTAAATTTTCTTTGATAAACAATTAAAATGAATTTATTTGTTAATATTGATGATTTTATTAATTAGTAATATTTGAACAAATGATTTTTGTTTTTTGTTTTTTTTAGAAGTTAAAATTTTTAGCTTATAAAAAAGCAGGTTTTTAACTTTTTTTGTGGCTTTTATTATTATTTTTTTAAGTAGATATCGAAACGAATTTTGTAGTGAGAAATATTATTTTTTTCAAAAAAAAAAATAATTTTTGGAGAAAAAAAAAATCATTCAAACGGCCAATGCTAACCGCATTGTTTCTGCTTCAAAATTAATCGTTCTTAGTTTTCAAGGAAAGGTTTGGACTTGATAATATTCTAAGCTGGAATAGAAGAGTTGGGTTTTGGCGTTGCTTATCATCCTTAGAAGCTAGAAGAACACTACAAATGTTGTAACTTCAAAAGCCTTAAAAATACTTGTAATTGCACGAATTTTATATTAATACAGTCCATCAAATACAGGAGTGATCTTAGTGGGATTTAGTGTACAATTTAGTAATTGATTAAATTCTTCTAATATAATTAGACAAAAATATTTTGATTGAAATATTAAGGGGTGTATTGAATTACGATTTCAAATTTTTTTCCTTATGTCAATATTTTTTTCCTTATGTCAATATTTTTTTTCCCTTAAGGGAGGTGCATTGAAAGATTTGATTATATTAATTGTATTGCATTATGTTTCCCTTATTGAAATACTTTCCAAAAAAAAAAAATGTTTTTTTAACTATATAGATACATATAACTTAAGTCTACTCTTTATAATTATATATTGCACTTCCTCTAAATTGATTATGTGGCTTTTTCAGAAGAAATAAGGGCTCTTTCTCTTATTGTCTATTTATTAGCTAACAAAATGACACTATTAAATACTGCTTCAAACAAAATATTGTTTACACAACAATCTATTTATTGATATGAATACACGAATATATTGCATACTTAAAACATTAACTAATACATCACTCAATATTTTATTTTTAATGATACTAACTGATCAAGCCAAATACAGTATGGGCTGGGCAATGTGTACTGCGTCGAATCACATAGGGTTGATGGAGAAAGCTTTTGGGGTGATCAACTTCTTGGGCTTGAGGTTGTAGTTGATGATGTGATGACTCTAGTTCTCCTTTGGCGCAGTGATTCAGACTGGGAGTACCTGCGATGGCACTCCGACACTCAAGTCAGTATCAATGGCAGATATATGTATATTCTTACCGAATTAGATTATCATACCTGGGCATGTACCCTATGTTTATATAGTGGTTCTGATGCCGCCTTGTGAAGGCGGTATGGCTTCTGATTGATCGTTTAAGGGCTGCAGGTTCAGCCTGTGCCTTGATAGCCTTATCTCTTAAGTTTAGGCTACTTTGATAGAGTAGTGGCGAGCTGGTGCTGTCCTCTGTCTATTTGCTTATGGGCGCGGTGGACCTTTATTAGTTTCTGTGTTGGCTTCCTTATCTTTGAAGGTATGTTAAAGGGCGGTTTCACGCGCGATGGTGTCATTACGCCAAGTTAATGTGCGATATGAGACATCACGCCTTATACTGGGTTTTACGGGTTTTGGGCCTTGTCCTTATGTACGTGGGCTTTTGATGGGCCTATCGTATTTTATCCAGATCAATTGCCCCCTAGCTCGTAGTTTTGGTATAAGGAAAAGCTGGGAGTTATATATGTATCATTCTGGCGCGATATGTTTCTTTGGCCCGTTTTCTTAATGCTGCAATAATTACGTCGAAAATCATCATTGCTTAGCCGCTTAAAAATGGTTGATTAGATGTTTAACTGTCAGACGCATTTAATGCCGCCACGGTTACGTGGGTGCTTAATGACAATCGTGGGCAAAGTGTAAAGGTTTTACCTTCCTCCCACGTGTCCCCTTTTATCCATTTTACTTAACACGTTTTAACCTTTTGGGTTTTCGTTTGGTAAAGTTTTCATATTTGTACTGAGCCACTTTGTTTGGAGGGAAAGCACACGAAGCACTCACCGTTGCTGTGATAAACCTTTCTCCTTTTGCCTTTGATTGCTTCCATTTTTCTTCCGGTGTTGACACGTCCTGCTCGCTTTTTGTTCATCCGAAGTATATATCACAGGTATGTTCATTCTTTACTTATTATCCCTCATGTTCTGCTTTGTCTGTTTTAATTTCTTCTTGCATTTGAGCTTGGGGTATGTCTGATAATCATAAATTTGTGAATTTTATCAGAATAGTCGAGCGGTCTGGTTCTTCCAGTCCACCTCCCAGGTTCTTACCTAGGTCGAGGTCTTTAGGAACCGGAGAATCGTGGCTTACTGGCAAGTGTGTTGCCCCCTGGAAAAAAGTACCTTTGAATGATAACCGTGCGCCTTCTGTTCGACGGTTTGAAATAGGTTTATCTTCTCGAGAACCTAACTGCGGGATAACCAGAACTTTGTCACAACAAAGTTCGTCCTTTTTTCCAAAAATTCCCTTTAAAATGTCCAGTCCTATCTTCATCTCGAGTGATTCTACCTCAAATTCTGGTTGTAGTTATAAGTCCGTTAATACCTTAAAGTCCAACTCTTCTCTCTCAAATTCATCGCGCGATACCTCTCCTTCCATCGCGCGAGATCGTCCTAGCCAAAGGAGTCCAAGCCCCTTACCTTTAAATGTTATTTACCCGGCAGGGTATCCATATAAGAAAAGGAATTTTGACAATTTTAAGTCTGCATTTGCTGTCTCTTCTTCTTCTGACTCGTCTGCCTCTACTAATTCCTCCTCTTCTGCATCAGATTTCATTTCGCCTAAAATAAAAGAGATTATGGCAAGGAGCAGTGCTGGTGATAAGAAGAAAAAGTAGAAGCTGAACACTGATGTGAAGAAGAAAATACTACAGATTGATCCTGAAGCAACCGGACCGGTCAAGCGTAATCTTCGGGATGAAGAATCTCTGAGCTGGGTATCATACATTGTTTTGGATACTGCCTCAACATATAGCTCTGCAGAAGAATTGGCGCAATTAAAGGTCGCCATCCATGTTACCCCTGAGAAAGCTCATGATGATAAGTGGGAGGTAGATGTCGTTCCCTTAAATGAACGCGTCTGTTCACCGCGCTCTGAAGGATCTTCCAGGCATTTCATAATGATGTATGCACACTTCTTTCTGTCATTAGGAGTACGTCTGCCTTTTTCAGCCTTCATTTGAAGGTTGCTGGAAAATACCAATGTAGCGCTCTCACAATTAACTCAAAATGCCTAGGGCTTCATAAGGGTGTACGAGATGGTCTGTAAGGACTATGATCTTTTTCAATCCCCAGAGTCTTTCTTATGTCTGTTCAGTGTGATGTGACCGCATTCCAGCCGGGTCTCTTTAAGAGGAAAAGATAAATACAAGTTCCGCGCTTCCTATCAGAGGAAGGTTCACAAGTGGTCTATAGACTACTTCAAAATTTTCCCCGCCAAAGATTCCCAACCATTTTTCTTGAACAGAGAAGATAATTCCCCCATTTTCCCTTTACTGGACCTAGCAACCGTTAGATGGTCAAAAATTGAACTACGATTTTGACGACTTGAGTGATTATGAGCAACATACTGTAACCACTTTAACCAATATTGCGAGAGAGGCTTCTGATATGGGTTACCTAATCGCTTTTACTATTTTAAATGAATATACTGATGAAGACATTAGAGCCTTCTTGGATAAATTTTTATTTGTATTTTGTCAGTTTTATCTAAAGGAATCATGCATATTTGTGTTGATTTTTGTATATGTCTAACGCAGACTCTTTTATTCTTTGCAGATAGTTCTTGGCTGCCACTTTAACTAGGCTGCAGAAGATAGCGGCAATGCGGGCTGCGAAAGGTGCCAGCCCTTCTACTTCGAACATGCCCCCACTTACTACTACTTCAGCTGGTGCTGAATCTAGTCAGGGTGCTGCTGCGCATATGAAGTCGCCTAGTCCTCCTTATGCAGCTACCCATGTCGCCTCTCCCAAAAAATAAAGAGGTGGAGAACTCACCGCAGGGAAAGAAGAGAAAATCCTCAAAGACTGATGAGGATTTTCCAGAATTGGTCTATTTTGGGGAAGGTTGGGGCTTTGATGCGGATATGTACGCAAAGGGAAGGGAGATAGGTCCCCGAATTGAAGAGCTTCCGATGGATAAATGGCTGTTGACTTATGGGAATCTCAGTGTTGCCAATCAGTTTATCATGTTTGTGCTTGGTAAGTTATCACCATATGTGTATTGTGTGTTTATAACTTGGTTTCAATCATTGTGAAGTAACATTTTCTATGTGGCAGGGAAAGTTGGCTATCTAAAGGAGTGCATCGTGGACCTGAAGGGTGAGATTTCCCTTTAGCGCATGGATTTTGAAGAAAAGCTAAAGAAGGCGGTAGACGATATGGCGAAGGTAAAACAAGAGCTGAAAGAGTTGAAAGAAAATAACAAAGAACTGAAGACGGAAAAAACCAATCTGACCAAACGCATCATGGAACTCGAAGCAAGTGCTGATACGTGGGATGAGGAGAAGACACAATTAAACAATGAGGTCAAGAAATTTCAAGACTTATTCTAAAAGGAGGCCGAAGGGACGTATACGAATATCCTGAAACAAGTGTGTCTCTTCAATCCTACTACTAAGCTGGATAACGTTTATTATTTCTACTACCTCAAGGATGGCCAACTAATGACCTTAAATGACATAGATGAAGAAGTACTAGTGGATCTCGTGAGCGCGATGGATACTGAGACGATCGCGCCATCCATTCAAGAGCCATCCCCTCAAGGGCCAGCTATGGAGGTGGGGACGCAGTTGTAAATGAGGATCCTCAGGATATGTCTATCCAGACAATATAAAATTTATGTTTTGATTATTTCAGAATTTGGTTTGTAAATGAGTTGTCCCATTTTTGTTTCTCTGTTTAAACAATGACTAACTTGTCTATGATCCAGAATATGCCGCGATCTGTTATGTCGCGTTTTAAACGTATGAGTTTATTTTTCCTTACATAGTGCTTCTTTATGGCTGCCTACTATGCATACTTCGTAGGATGATTATGGATCTATCCTGGTATATATATATATATATGTATATATATATATATATATCAAGGTATCCATCAACCAATTTAAAAGTTCGTAACGGAGTATCAAATTAAAGCAATGTGTATTCATCGCACCTTGTCATTATGTGACATTTTTGTCATAAAAGGGAGTTGCTGTCTTGGCAATGTCAGAAATTTTATGACCTTTGAGGGTTGTTGCCCTCCTCGTCCTTCTTCTCTTCTTTGATGTAGATCTTTGTACATAATTTGGAGTTTCTTCCTTTCACTTTTTCATGGAACTTTGTTCGCGCGTTGGAGGAAGTTTTAACCAGTTAAGGTTTTACCTTCCCCTTTATTTTCTTCATCGCGCTGTAGCTTGGAGGAAGTTTTAACCAGTTAAGGTTTTACCTTCCTTTCATTGTTGGAGGAAGTTTTAACCAGTTAAGGCTTTATCTTCCTTTCATTGTTGGAGGAAGTTTTAACAAGTTAAGGCTTTATCTTCCTTTCATGTTCTTCATCGCATTTTCACTTGGAGGAAGTTTTAACCAGTTAAGGCTTTACCATCCTTTCATGTTCTTCATCGCGCTTTCACTTGGAGGGAGTTTTAATCAATTAAGGCTTTACCTTCCCTTTTGTCTTTGAAGGAAGTGTGTGCTATGTGCGATGAATGTGATAATCATGTATACATCTGCAGGCTTAATTTGATGAACAAAAAATATATGCGCGATGAATGCATTAATCATGTATAAATCGATAAGCTTTATTTGATGAACAAGAAATACATATATTAATATGAAGGAAGGATTTAACTATAAAATATTTTAAGCTTATCCGCATTCCATGTACGTGGAATGGTGGGTCCAGATAATGTCTCAATGACGTATGCGTCTTTCTCAGGCTTGCTCTGGACGCGATATGGCCCTTCCCAATTCGCGGCCAATTTACCCTGTCACGCATTTTGTTTTCCAATGTTAACTCTTCGTAGGACTAATTCTCCCACATTGAAACTGCGTTTAATGACTTTTGAGTTATAACGCGCTGCTATTCTTTGTTTCAATGCTTCCTCCTTGACGTGGGCAATTTTGCGCATTTCGTTGATTGCATCTAAGTTGTGCAATAGTGCCTGAGAATTGCCTTCTTCAGTTGTATACATCCTTCTCCAGGATGGTTCTCCAATTTCGACTGAGATCATTGCTTCACTTCCATAAACCATGTGAAATGGAGTTTCGCCAATAGTAGAGTGTGGAGTGGTTTTATAGCCCCATAATACATAGTCCAACTGCTCTGGCCATTCTCCTTTAGTTGCTTCCAATCTTCTCTTCAGCCCCCGTTTTAAGACTCTATTCGTGGCTTCAGCTAAACTGTTTGATTGTGGATGTTCAACTAATGTGTATCTGTGTTTGATATGAAAATCTTGCAAGATTTGATTGAATTTTTTATCCACGAAATGTGTGCCATTATCAGTTATAATGGTATTAGGGACACCGAATCTACAAATGATCTTGCGATAGAAGAATCCGCAGATCTTGTTGGCTGATATTGTGGCTAAGGCCTCAGCCTCAATCCATTTGGTCAAATAGTCAATTGCGACTATTACCCATTTTACTCCTCCTATCGCAATCGAAAATGGTCCTAATATATCCATACCCCACTGGTAAAACGACCATGGGGATATGAGTGAAGACAACTCCTCAGAAGGAGCGTGGTGTAAATCTGCGTGCTCTTGACATTTAAATCAATGTCGTACGTGTTTTTTAGAGTCTTCTTCCATAGTGGGCCAGAAATACACTGCTCGAAGCAGCTTTCTGGATAGGGATTTGCCCCCTTTGTGGTGGCCAACAATTCTTTCGTGAACCTCAGTGATGACATACTGAGCTTGTTGGGGGTCCAAACATTTAAGCATTGGGGAAGAGAATCCTTTTTTATACAGCTGATTATTGATGATGGTATAGAATGAAGCTTTGCGCGCTAACTTCTTAGCTTCGCACGGTTCTGGAGGTGTTATTCCGCTAGTCAAGTAGTTCCAAATTGGTGTCAACCAAGTTTCTTTATCGATTGATTGAATCTCATCATCATCGATCATGTGTTGCGCATCGTGAGAGGGACGAGCTTTCCGTTTTGTAACGGCCATCACGATGCTTGGATTGGGAACGCTTTGCTTGATGAATGATTTATTATTTCCAGGCCCTTTGTGCTGGCAAGTTTAGATAAGATATCTGCCATGGAATTCTTCTCCCTGGGGATGTGCTCTATTTTAAAACTTTCAATGTCAGCTAATAGCAAACGTACTTTGTCCAAGTATTTTTCCATTAAAGCCTCTTTTACTTGGTAGGTTCCTTGTACTTGTGCGACCACCAGTTGTGAGTCACTTTTCAGGTTTATTTTTGTCTCTCCCAAGTCTTTGGCCATTGCGAGTCCAGCGAGAACTGCCTCATACTCTATAACACCTCGTATTTCATAAATGTATAATTATATATGAAAATGATGTTTAAATGGTAAGATTAGTGAAAATCTTGAAAGTTGGGGTCAAATTGCATAAGAAGGGTAAAATGGTAATTTACCAAACACGTAACCCGAGACAAGAAAGATTGAGTAGAAGGTCTCAAATGGTAAAAATAATGCCGAAAATGGATTCAAAATGAAAAATCGAGTGGTTAGGCAAGTTTCGGAAAATTTGATGAATAATGACTCTTTCGGTGTAAAATACTGTGGTATAATTGTACCGATAAGCATGAATATATGATCAGTATTTTTAGGAATTAAAAATATGACGTGAACGAGAAAAATACGTAGGTTATGAATTTGTAGGTTAAATTGGATAATCTAAGAGAGTTAATTGATGTGTGGGACCCACTTAAGTGATTTAAGTGACAAATGGACAAAGTGAGACACATTTTCAGAATTTTTTCTCTCATCTTCTCTTCTTCTTCCCGTGGAGCTTCACCATTTGTGAGGGTTTGAAGCTTTGAATTTCTAACTTTTTTCTGGACACTTTTGAGAGAAACTTCCAACTACAAAGTTTTTTCCCACCCTCTTGTGAATGACTTTCATGTAGAGAGCATCTTGTGAGGAGCATTATGGAGGGAAAAAATCCCATAAAACAGCCACAAATTTGATGAAATTTTGGTGAAATTTTGGGGATTCTTGTGTTGATTCATTGGTTTGAGATCATCCCCTTGGACCCTAGGATGCTATTGGTGGTAAGTTTTCACATTCTCATTGAGTTTTTCATGAGATCATAAAATGGTGAGGGTTTTTGATGATATGTGTTGAGTTATGGTAGTTAGGAGCATTAAATGATATGTCTCCTTTGGAATTAAATGCTTAGAATGATAAATGATGATGATTGATGTAATAAAAATTATTGTGATTTGGAAATTGTAACTTACGAAATTTTGTGATGAAATTTCAATACTTTGTGAAATGACATGATGATAGGATTGAATAATTGAGTTGTGGAGCATTGGTATGAGTAATAATAGGAGTGTATGATATGTGGGAGTGTTGAATTGAATTGAAAATCTTGGAGCATGTGTCCTGGAGAAATTCCAACCATAGAGGGTTTGGAGGAAAAATGATGTAAAAATGATGTAGTTGAGGTTGTATGGTTGTAATGGAATTGGAAGGAAGAATGTGGGATGTTATGTGTGTGGGAATTGACCTATAGAAATGGTTAAGGAAGAATAAATGCAAAATAGCCCTTTGGCCTAAGTGACTTAGTTGGGAATTAGTATTTTGAAAGTGAATTAAATTGCATTGAAATTATATTGATGATCATGTTGTTTGATCATATAGGTTACCACTCACGGAACTAATAGAAGTGGAATAAGCTTGGAGCTTACGTGGAAGAGCATTACTCTTGGAGTTGAGGTAAACTCTTGGTACTTGGGTTTTATCCCTTGTGTGTTCCGCCACACCTAGTGGAAGATAGTGGCTGGATTTTGTGCTCTTTGACTTTGTATGAAATGACATGTTCATGCATTATTGTTTGATTTTGTGACATGCTTAGAGCATGTTGTGTGATATATCTATAATCTCTGGCCAGTAGATGTGTGTGGTTTGGACTTCCACTAGAGATATCCCTTTGGGGGATTCCGGTCGGGTTTTGCCGTGGGGCCGACTCTGGGAGCGGCACCAGGATGATCCAAATGTGGGACTTCCGCTGGATAGGGCTCATGAGGAGTTTTAGTTGGGTTTTGCCATGGGGTCGTCTCATCCATGGGAGAGGCACCAGGAAGCTTCCCAGGAGTTATATGATGGGGTCCTTGAACGGAATCCTTGTGTGGATGTTCTTGGATGTGAGCCCAGTGTTGTGATTTTGTATGTTATGCATTTTATATGATGATCATTGTATGTACATTGAGTGAACCACAGGGTGGATTGATCCTCTAATACCCTTGGTTTACTGAGATATATTTGTATATCTCACCCCGCGTTTGGGGACATCATTTCAGGTTATAGTGAGCATGGAGGACCATCGGGCAAGAGGCCCGCTTAGTGGAGGAGTTGGATCATGATGTGCATATGGATAAGATGGCATTTTGGAAGAGTTTATTGGATGCACATAGCATCACATTTAGCATTTTGGACTTAGATCATGAACATATTGCATATTGAGATTTCCATGCTTTTGCGGTGTTCATGATTAGATTCTAAGTCTTTTGTAATTGATTTACATTTCATGCCTATTGTTTATATTGATATCTTGGTGAGCATGAGACTTGTCTATGGCCACATATTCTGAGTTTAGAGGCATTTGGATACTTGTGATGTAAAATGAGCCATATAATTTGTAAATGGCAAATGATATGGTGAATGATGTAAAATGATACATTGGTATTAGATTATGCATGATGGAAGGGCCTAGAGCCTACAATAGTAATGGCACATTGGTTATATTAAGTATTAAAGTGTTAGGAATGAAACTATGGATCCCTTGTGAAGTGAAAAAGCTATCAAAACTATTCCATGCTGTTGGGAATCGATTCCCTGCTGTTGGGAATCGATTCCTAAAAATAGGGGAGCAAAAATTAAGCTTCTGTCTGTTACTGTTGCTGCTGGGAATCGATTCCTGGTTGTTGGGAATCGATTCCCATTGTGAATTTTTTGAAAATGAGTCATTTTATAACCTAGAGTTAATGGTATTACTTGGAGGGGTTATAATAAATAAGTTTTATGCTTCCGCGAGTTTTGCAATTACAATTATGGTGTTGTTTTTAATTGATTACAGAAATGGTTAATGTTTAAAGAAAAGAATGTAATAAAGGAAAAAATTTTACCCGTAATTTAATTAACTCAATTACTGTGATTGTAATTGCGCTTAATACCATATGCAATGATAACATTACCTATACATAACGGGCTGTTACATACTCAGCTTTATTGTTGGAGGCTTTGAATCCAAAATGGATAGAATGCTCCACAGTGACGCCTTGAAGACTTTCAACAATGACTCCTGCCCCACTTCCTTTAACATTGGAGGAGCCATCGACGAAGATGGTCCAATCTTCATCTGGTCGAGTCTGTTGGGAGTGCGTCATTTCGAGAAGAAAATCAGCCAACACTTGAGCTTTAATAGTCTGGCGAGGTTCGTAAATGATATCGTATTCTAATAACTCTATTGACCAGGTAATCATTCGTCCGGCAAGCGTCATTTGTTGATAGCGTCAGGAAGTAATGCCGCAAGCGTCATTTGTTGACCAGGTAATCTATTGACCAGGTAACTCTATTGACCAGGTAATCTATTGACCAGGTAACTCTATTGATGGTGTGCCCCTGGAAGTAATGCCGCAAGCGTCAGGATGTTAGAATAAGTGCAAAAGCCACATTTTCGATTTGTTGATAGCGCAATTCTGGGCCTTGAAGGGCTTTACTGAAAAAGTGAATTGGTTGTTGTCCCTGGGTATCTTCGCGCAATAATATCGCACTGATGGCCTCGTTACTAACCGAAAGGTATAAGACCAAGGCTTCATCCGATTGAGGTCTCACCAGGACTGGGGGATTAGCCAGATGTTCCTTAATAGCAGTAAATCCTGATTCGCATTCTAGAGTCCAATTGAAATTTGTCTGTTTACGCAACAATTTGAACATGGGTAATGACTTTTGTGCTGATGCTGGAAGGAATCGAGTTAGAGCTGTTATCCTTCCAGTCAACTGTTGCAACTCCTTAATATTTCGAGGGCTAATCATGTTGAGGACGACTTTGCATTTGTCAGGGTTAGCCTCTATGCCTCGGTGTGTTAACATAAATCCTATGAATTTTCCAGCAGGAACCCTAAACGCGCATTTGGCTGGGTTAAGTCGCAATCTATATTTGCGCAATTGTTGAAACACCTGCTCTAAATCTTGAGGGTGTTGTGGGGTGGTCATTGTTTTGACAATCATATCATCATTGTATACTTCTAGCATCTAGCCAATCTGCTGGCTAAAGACTTTGTTCATCATACGTTGGTATGTGGCACCAGCATTTATAAGACCGAATGGCATCATATTGTAACAATAAGTAGCCTTTTCGATAATAAAGGTTGTGGCTTCTTCATCTTGTTTAAACATGGGTATCTGGTTGTATCCTGAATACGCATCCATAAAGGAGAGGATTTGGTATCCCGCAAATTGTCTACTAACTTGTCAATTGTAGGAAGATGATAAAAATCCTTTGGGCAATGCTTATTAAGGTCTGTGTAATCGGTACACATTCGCCACTTCCTATTGGCTTTTTTTGACTAACACGATGTTAGATAGCCAGGTGGAATAAGTGATTTCTCTAATAATTCCTGCATCAAGCAGCTTTGTTACTTCGGTATCCACCACCTGTTGTTTTTCTGGAGATATTTTGCGCTTCTTTTGCGCGATGGGTTTGGCTTTTGGATCAAGGGTAAGGTGATGACATATTACGTTAGGGTCCATTCTTGGCATATGAGATGCTGTCCAAGCAAAAAGATCTTTATATTTAAGTAGTACTACCAGTCTACCACCAATTCTTTCTTCTCCATCTCTGGGAGGTGACGTCCAATCTTGGTAACGTTTTCTGATAACGGACCAAGTTGGAGATCCTCTAATTCCCCATCAGGTTGGGGTCGTGTATCACGCAGATCTTCACGAATGTCCAAATCAGTCATATTGACCGATGCCTTTCCTTTGCCATCGCGCTGGGTTGCAGTCTTGGCCCGCAACCTGGTGCTGTAACAACTTCACGCTGCTTTTTGATCACCTCTAATGGCAACAACAGTGCCAGAAGTGTCACGAAATTTCATCAAAAGATGAGGCATTGAAATGATTGCCTTTAACGCGGCAATGGTTGGTCGTCCCAAGATAATATTATATGCAGATGCATATTAAATAACGTAAAAATGTACTTTAATAGTACGAGCTAGAGGCATGATTCCAAAGGTTGCCCACATTTCAATGGTACCTCTGGGTTGCACGCACTCTCCGGAGAAATCGATTAAATCCGAACATCCAGGGATTAGATGTTCCTCTAGGATGCTCATGGCGCGAAAAGCATCCCAGAAAATTATGTTAGCAGAACTGCCGTTATCAATCATAATACGTTTTACTTGGAGGTTAGCCATGCAGTCGGAGATTACTAGTGAGTCATCATGGTCAGAAACGATGTCTCCATAATCATCGTCATCAAAACTTAAAGCTTGACGTTTGACGCGAGATGTAGATGGTTGTGCATAATCGCGAACTGTCATGACGGATTTCAGATGTTTCTTTCGTTGTGAGCTAGTTGCTCCTCCTCCAGAAGTTCCGCCGACGATGGTGGCTAATACTCTGGCAGCATTATTGGACAGCTGGTGCTGTTGGGCGGCCTGCTGTCAATTGCGCGCTAAAGTTCATTGACGTCTATCAGTGGGGTCATCGCGCGCGTTTCTGTTATCATTATTTCTAGCAGGGTTGTAATCTCTCCTGGGATATGCTCTTTGCCGGTTAGGATTTTGATCGCGATTAGGACTTCTGTCGCGCCTTTTTTGTGCCTTGAATTCTCTACAGCTAGAAAAGAATTCTCGGAGTTTGCCTTCTCTGATAAGTGTTTCAATAGTATTTTTTAAGTCAAAACACTCATCAGTGGTATGCCCTGTATCATTATGAAACTCGCAGAATTTGTTCTTATCGCATTGATGCTCTCCGACAAGTAAACCAATCACATAAGTAATATAGAAAGTAAGTAGAGTATCGTCTCCACAGGGATTGTAAACCAAGTACTACAATAACCAGTCCCCTTAAGTTGGAAAACTCGGTTTGTTGTTTGTAAAATTTGTGAATTGATTTTTTAGTAACAATAAGAAATAAAAGTAAAGACTTGTTTTTGAATTTTTATTTAATAGAAATAAAACAATAACAATGAGAATTGATTTTAAAAATATGAGGAAAGCATTGTAGCTAGAGCGCACTCACCTTATGATTCGCACTTCTTACTTTGGATTGATTCACAATACTTATTCATATAATTACTCAGATAAATTATTATCTAAAAATATTTATTAGTTAACCCTCAATTCCTTGCAAAATTAACCCTTTAATCCCCAATTGGAACTCCAATTCCTTGCAATGTTCTTCATGGTATTAAGCAATGAACGCAATAATTTAAGCATCCGCAATTAAATACACATCTATTCCTAGCATGCATACAAATTGTTGTCCTACCCCCTTTCAAGATCAAAACCCCAATATTCCTATCTAGGGTTCTAACCCTCAAACTATTCTCAACTATCAGATTGATCAGTTCTAATAAAGAAAATAGAAAATACGTACAAGGTAGAGACAAAGATAATAATATAAATGAGTAAAACTAAATCAATCCATCGTAACAAGGGTTCACATAGGGGTCGTGACCCTAACTACAATAAAAGAAAACTAGCCAAACATAATCATGGCTAAAAATCCAATATTCATAAAAACATAAAGTAAAAGAGAAAGAAGAAGAAAAAGAACAAGAATTTCTCTCCGGAGCTCTCCTTCTGACGCACGACGGTCTCCTTCGGTCTAGATACATAATTCTGTGCTGAGCCTCCTTTTTATAATACTCTTTTAGGTCTTCCAAGTTTACCCTTTTAGACAAAACAGAATTGCAATCTCGCACGCTGACGCTCTCAGCGTCAGATCCACGCTGTGGGCACGGATGCCTCTGGATGCCCACGCTGTCAGCTTGATATCCACGCTGTGGGCGTGGGAAGAAGGAAATTTTTCACGCTATCAGCGTGGAATCCACGCTGTGGGCGTGGTTGCCTCTGGATTCCACGCTATCAGCGTGACATCCACGCTGTGAGCGTGGGTCTTTACTTTGACAAATCCTCATTTTGCTCCAGATTTGTTTGCTTTTCCTACAAGTTAAGCATAAAATCAGTTGTACAATTCTGAAATTGGAATTTAAGCAAAGCAACACTAAACGTTGCCTTTTTTTTGAGAATTAACTCATAATCTTTCTCTTTTTGGCTTGAATTTACCCATGTGCTGAAGGCACATCACGCATTGTCCTCATTTTTTCCAGTGGTGTAGGTTTGTCGACGCGCACGTAACCAGTTTGGAAGACTTCCTTCGAGATCCTCCTTTGAGATGTGTTCAAGGGAGTATAATTATCGAACTGCTCCCACTTTCTTTTTTCACGGAATCTTCTTTGAGAATTCTTTTGGACAACCCTTTCGAAATTGTCTACGTCCGATTTGATACTAGAAGTATCCTGCAATCGTTTATAATCTTCAAGATTAATTAATTTTTTTGATCGCGCTCGTAGTTCCACAATGGTACACGGGCGTTGTTTAGCCAACAACATGAAGAAATGACTTTCCAGCAATCCTTCAATGATGAAGTGTAGGGAAACTTGCGGATCCAGGTCTCTTACTAAGAGTGCTTCGTCGAAAAACCTATTGAGGTAATCGCGCAGCGTTTCGTGTGCTTCTTGTCGCACGATTTTCAAGGCATTTGTGGATTTATACTGCGCTTTGCTTGTCACGAACCGTATAAGGAATTGGCTAGTTAAATCCTCCCAACTTTGAACTAAATTAAGTGGTAACGCAGAGTACCATCTAAGCGCTACCTCCTTCAAGGTTGTTGGGAATAACCGACAAGCTATTGGATCGACTACATCCTTTGCCATCATGTTCGTCTGGAATTGTTCGAGATGTTCTTGGGGGTCTCCTTTTCCATTGTATTTCTCAGTTGTAATTTTTACGTCCTTGGGAATAGGGACGTTCCTGATACATGTGGGTGAATGGGTGAAAGATACGTGAAACTGTTCTAGAATTCCCTGGAGAATTTTCGTTGGTTTCTTTTTCTTCCTATCCTGTTTTGTTATGACCGGACGAGGATCTTGTTTTGAATTTTCATGTATCGGCTCACTTTCGCCGGAATTTTCAAGCTCTTTTTCATACTCTTTTTCTTTTCCTTTTTCCTGGTTTTTCTCTCTAGCCTTTTGTGATTTTTTCAATCGAGCTAAATCACGATTCTGCTGGGAATTTTTTTTATTTTGCTGAGTGATGAGCTTCAGCAAGTGTTGGGTCGTGGGTGGGTTATTGTGGTGTACGAAGAGGGGTGCCACTGACGAGGCTGATTTCTCACGGGAGGCAAGTGTCTTCTTCTGCTTCCCTTTAGAACCATTATGGGATTTGCTTCTGGTATCAACCATGTATTTAGATTGTAAATAAATGGGTTCTAAATGATAGTTTCCCACAAACGGCGCCAATGATCAAGCCAAATACAATATGGGCTGGCCAATGTGTACTGGGCCGAATCACATAAGGTTGATGGAGAAAGCCTTTGGGGTGATCAGCTTCCTAGGCTTGAGCTTGTAGTTGATGATGTGATGACTCTGGTTCTCCTTTGGCGCGGTGATTCAGACTGGGGGGTACCCGCGATGACACTCCGATGCTCAAGTCAGTATCAATGGCAGGTGTATGTATATTCTTACCAAATTAGATTATCATACCTGGGCATATACCCTCTGTTTATATAGTGGTTCTGATGCCGCCTTGTGAAGGCGGTATGGCCTCTGATTGGTCGTTTAAGGGCTGTAGGTTCAGCTTGTGCCTTGATAGCCTTATCTCTTAAGTTTAGGCTACTTTTATAGACTAGTGGCGAGTTGGTGTTGTCCTCTGTCTATTTGCTTATGGGTGCGGTGGACCTTTATTAGTTTCTGTGTTGGCTTCCTTATCTCTGAAGGTATGTTAAAGGGCGGTTTCATGCGCGATGGTGTCATTGCACCAAGTTAATGCGCGATATGAGACATCACGCCTTATACTGGGTTTTACGGGTTTTGGGCCTTGTTCTTATGTACGTGGGCTTTTGATAGGCCTATCGTATTTTATCTAGATCATTAACTATACTCATTAACATGCAAATGCTAAATGATTAGTAATTTTGATAGTACTCTAATTTTTAAATCGATAGAAAGTCAATGGATGAACATAATCTAGCGTTCAATAGTAAGAAATGTTCTTGCCTATATAATACAAGAATATCTTTATAATAATCCTAACCTGTGAATTATGATGTTGTAAAATGATTAATGATTTAATCATGGGTGATTGGTAATTAATTGTATGGAATGACTAATTAAATGTATTAAGGTCACTTTTGGTAAATAAGTGCAAATAGTGAGAGTTTTGGCGTAAAAATGAAATTTGGCAAAATATATCCGGAACTGTAAAATAATGTAGTGTGACATTATTTAATCACATTTGGTGAAATTGGAAGCATGAAAATATGACTAAGTTTAGATTCATGAAGAATTAAAGTAAGGGCTATATGGTAATAAGCCATTTAGATATTTTGCAAAAATGAAAAGAAAGTCAAAAAGGGATTAATGAGTGTTAAGACACACTTAAGCTCTCATTTCTTCTTCTCCTTCGCGCCTCATCTTCCTTGGCCGACCATTATTGGTGAGAAGCTTGAAAATTCAACTTCCTTATTACTCCATAGAATCACTTGGCGTAAGAAGTAAAAATGCTTAGAATCTTGAGGAGAACAAAATCTATAATTTAGAATCCATTAAAAAGCCTTGTGTTGGGATATTTTCTCCCATGAAAGTGGCTCCCCATCTTTGAGAGAGAGGGGCTTGGAGTGTTGCATTGCTTTGTTTGAAGGTTGGAGAATACTCCCTGGGTCATTTGAGGAACATCCATGGTAAGAAACTAGAACTTCATTAAGTTCTATGAAGATTTAATTTCTAGGTTATCATTTGTAAATTTTGCATGGATGTTGGTGTTGAGGTGTGATTGAGGTGTTGTTTATATTAAGAAATATGTTAATAAAGTTAAATAAACGGTGAAAATGTATAATGGTTTGTAGGAATGATTTGTTGATGGTGAAAATGTTCACTTGATCCATGATATTTTCGAAAATTTCATGTAGGAATGATTGAATTATTTGTGTCTCAAGTAACGTATAATGGTTTGTTGATGGTGAAAATGTTCACTTGAACGCTAGGAAGGCATTGTGTGGACAAGAGGTGTTGAATAAATTATTGGATGGTTAATGGAGATTGATTGATAATCTTGAGTGAAACAAGCATATGTAAGTTCACAACTTTCAAATTGTGTTTGAATTTGCCATATGTTGATGTGAATATAGATATATTCACTTGTTGGATATTGAGTTGTGATGTGTGCTTGACTCCATATACATGATATGCCTTCAGCATATGTTGTATTATAGGCTAAAATGAGCAAGAATTTGATCTAAATTGAGATTAAAAGCCTATAATTGTTATAAAGACTGATAATACACTCTTAGGTTAATTCTCGTTGGAAATTTGCAGCGCCAAGTACAACTCTTGTTTTCTTCTACTGGTCTCTTACCTTTATCTTATCTTGCATTCTAGAAGTACCTGAAATATATTCCTATAACGCGGGTGAGATAAGCTCAATAAACTTGGGGTTAATGGAGAAGTCTCCACCCACGAGTTCACTTCTTGCATTACATGTTAATTTCCCAACACAGACAAACACCATATATTTTCAAATAATACAATTAAGTATTTTACATCATTATTTACTTTTCATTTATTTTACATGACTTTATTAATTATAATTCAATTATCTTACTTCACAAGCAAATATTTCACAACATATAATTCCTAATCTCATTCTAGTATTTATAATTAACTATAATATAACTCATTCACACAATTAGACTTTCCTTAAAAAATCAGAACTCACATCAGAATTAATCACAACACACAAATTTCATAATCAAGAAGATTAGTATTTTACACTAATCAAATAAATCATAATCATCAAAATACACAAACATCCCAATCATCAAAACACATCAAAATAATATATCACAACATATCTGTTTTATTGAGTAATCAGAATCAACTGAAATTAAGATATTTTTACCGTAATATTTATTCTCAATAATTCTATCGGAGGTATGACCAAATTATTAAATGGCCTCGTACCAGAATTCTCATATATATTTTATAAATATATATATCACAACATCTTATTCCCAATCACATTCTTTGTATCAGTGTACCATATTTTACACTATCTTTTAATCTGTTATTAGATCAATCACAACATAGCAGTTTCTTTGCTGACAACAAAATCAAAATAATACATAAAGTACTCACAACGCAAAATTCCAGACACAAAACATAATCACATCAAACATAGAATTTCAATTATGAACACAATCAAATGAATATATCAACAAAACATATTAAATCAATCAAATCATTTCAGATAACACATCAATCAATTAGAATAAACCATTATAGCATGTTATTTACAAATTCAGGTTCAACATCATACATTAAGTGTAAACAACAAAGCATGCATATTACACATATTGACATGTTATACACAACAAGCATACATAGTTTACATGTTATCAATGCATCAATCATTTAGCATGTTAATCATGGCAAACCATACATTTTCACACCAATTCATACATAAAACATAAGTATAATAATTTACAGTAAGTTAGATCAATTTACATAAAATCATAATATTTAAATCATACCAATCATATATAACTATTGATCCTAAATGAATGCAATCTATGCTAGGATTAACATTTCTCACAGATATTTCAAACAGAAACTATAATCATCCACGTGATTACAGCGGAATATTAAGACGGAGAAAACTCATAAACCAAGAAGTTACCTGATTAGCATTTCTATTAAACTTATTGTCCAAGCTACCAGTACTCTTTACTTCACTTACGATATCCTTTTAAAACTCTGGTATTAATCAATGAAATACCATCATCAATCATCAATTCAAGACACAAATCACTGTACACACAACCACATACCAATCACATGTTAACTTAATTACCCACTTGGTAATTCTTTTAACCACTCTTTATACTAATAGTTCATGTCATACCACACAAGTCTTTTAAACTTTCACACCTTAACATTAGTTCCACATTTTTAGTTAGTTAACTTACTAACCCAAGTAAGTACTTAATACTTTATTAAGGCTTAATATACTTTAACACCGCTAGAAACTTACTTGATTTCCCCTCACAAATATCACACAACCTTTATTTAAATCTAATCAACATACCATGACAATTAACCATTCATGGCTGAATCATTACCCTAATGATTCATGAATTTTATGCATTCTTTTCTTACAATCAATTTATCCAATTGATACATCATTCAACATAATTCATAACCACTTGATATTAGGTTAGTTTCACATCACACACAAGCCTTACACAACACTTTAACTTATATTCTTTCACACATAATTTATGTACACTTTACTATTGTAACTTTCTTTACAAATTATCATTTTTACAACCTTACATAATCTGGATTCAACTTCCACTCTTTTTATTATTTTCCCTATATAATCATATTGATACCTATGTACATTCAATTACTTTTTCTCACATCCAATCCAATTAAACTATGTTCAATCTTCATTCTTTTTAACCACTTAACCTATATTGGCCGAGTTTGAACATGTCATTATCCTACATGATTAAACAACTTAATCACTTTATAAATTACATTCATTTACACTACACAATTATTTAAACACTCTAGTTCAATTAAATGATCATTACTTGACATTACACTCTATGTTTTCAAATGACACTTATATGATTTCTATGTCATTAACTTGATTTCTTTTCAATGTAAACCACTTTTTTTTAGTAATAATGTAAACCACTTTAAATCTTAATTAAAAAACACTAGGTACATTTTAATTAATTAAACACAATCAAACATTAATATTAGCCATTTTAAACATACATGGCCGAATGGCCTTAATTAAAATTCCATGGCTTAATCTCACATTTTCCAATTAATTTCTCTTGAACCATACTTCATTAAATTATCCTGCAATTTTAATTTCATTTTAACATTTCATCAAACACATGATTAACACATTAAACCCCTTAATGGCCGAATTACATGTTGTAAAATTATTATGTTCTTTAACTTATTTTCAAGATTTCCAAGCATAGTTTTACATTGTTTTAACATACAACCTCAAAACAACTTCAAACCACATCAAACAACATCCAATATTCATAATTTTCACAAACCCTAATCAAACTTTAACCTCATAAAAAATCATCTTCTAACCATCAAAATTAAGAATTAGATTAAATACCCTTTTGGGTTCCTAACAAAAAACACGGTCTCCACTTTAGTCCTTTAAAAAAATAAATTAGTCAGTTAGTCCCTAACAAATTCAAAGTGGACCCATTTTAGTCCTTTTGAGGGACTAATATGGGTCTTTTTTGAATTTGTGAGGGACCACAATTTCAACTAAATGGGTCCACTTTGAATTTGTTAGGGACTAACTGACTAATTTATTTTTGTAAGGGACTAAAATGGGGACCGTGTTTGTTAAGGACCAAAAATGGTATTTACTCTAAGAATTAATACCTTGAATAGCTTCCTTTAACACTAAGCTTTCGTTTCCACCAATCAATTTCTCAAAACCCTAACTTTCTCTCTCTAGGTGCATAGTGCCAACCCTCTTTGCATGAAGGTTTCTCTCACTACAAAGCTCTCCAAGAAGAAAACAAAAGAGATTCAAGATCACAAGATCAAGAACTACAACTTTTGTGTAATAGGCTTTCTCCAAAAAGTGCTTAAATTCAAGAACTCACAAGCTCTCTCTCTCTAGCTTATGGTTTGGCCATAACAAGAAGAAAAGGAAAGAAAGTGACCGTGGGACTTAGGAGCACAAAGATGACCGATTATGCATCAAAGAATTTCATAAAATTACTTAACTTTACCACTTTTACAACTTACACACTAGTTTAAATCCTATTGGTCCTTTAACTTCCAACTTGCTTTGTCATCTTTCTATACAACATTCTAGAATTCCTCCACCTATAAAAACCGCCACACATGTGCTTAGATGGCTAAGCTTGCTTATTTGGCAATTTCTACACTTTAAGACTTTCTTACAACCATTGGTCCATTTGTTCAAGACTAGTCAACCTTGATTCTTATTGGTTAGTCAACACTTAACTTTGACTTTTAAGAATATAAAGCATGCAAGGTCACAAAGAATCAATCATACATAAAAAATTATGCAAAGAATTCACAAAGTTAAATTATGTTATTAACTTAACAACTTTGCATTCAACTTTGACCTAAACCAACTTTCATTGGTTTATTAATTTTCCTTACTTTGACATATTTTTACAAATTAATCTAGATATTGTTTGATCACAATAAGATCACTTTGAATCCATGGAATTTACCAAAGAATTTAATTACATCCTTAAAATCAACCTTTGACTTAACCTTGGTTAATTATCAAAGTAATGCTGACTTTTCACATAATGACATCTTTGTCCCCATATATTGAAAGTAACTGGCCTTGAAGGCAGTAGCATGTGAGAGGAAAAAATAAAAATTTTCTTATGCGGAATCACACATGCAATCAAGAATCATGCTTTATGACAGTATGATGTTACCTTTGTTTGTGAGTTCGAAACTCCAAGACGATAAGTGTTAGGTTTGAAGGGTTCAAATCCTCTAACGTTGATCCACACCACCCACGTCAAGATGCAAGAACTCTTGATTGGAGTAGAATTGGCTAGGTCTTTTTCTGAAAACCTTAAGGAGAACTTACCGCTAGTATGCGCACAAGAGAGTGAGAGAAATCAAATCAGAATTTTCACTTAAAAATCCAATGAAAGTGGCGCACAAGAGAGGAGAAAAAGGTGGAGTTGTTGCAATTCAAAATTCCCAACAACCTACCTTTGAATCCTCATGAGACTAGGTCTCTATCTAGTCAAGATTCTGAACTAATGGTCATCATATGACCATCCTATTCATGCGCCCCATTCAGCCCCAAAAGGGGTCCAGATACTTTGAGATGTTGCATTCAAGTTTGAACCAACTAGCTCACTGATTCTCTCAACAACCAAATCTAATTGGAGCTTGTTTGTTTGAAAAAGATGACACTCATCTCCAACCAAAGTGGCACCCCAAATCAGCCTTTGGAGATCTCCATAGATCTTGTCTTGATACAAGAGATTGCAGTTTTATCCAGACCCCCGGGAAAAGCATGAAAAAAAAAAGGCTCGAATGGTACGATCCCGCCGTCACCCCAGAATGAAAGGGGCGATCTCGTAGTTCTTGGTCTGTGAAGATACGTTGTTAGGTGCTCCGTTTTTTTTTTCATTGAGGCCGAACCTAAACCTGTGCTCGAGAAATAGCTGTCCATATACTGATAAGGGATGTATGAATTCTCGAGAAGAGAGGAGCCGCGGTGGTCCCCCCCGGACCGCCCGGATCCCACGAGTGAATAGAATCCAACAAGATCTCATCTTATCCTTTTGTTATGAAACAACTTTTCATAGCCAATTCAAATTCGAATTCAAACATTTAAATTCAAATGTTCAAACATTTAAATTCAAATTCAAAATTCAAATTTCAAAATTCAAATTCAAAATTCAAAATTCAAAATTCAAATTTCAAATTCAAAATTCGAATTTCAAAATTCAAATTCAAAATTCAAGTTTCAAAATTCAAAATTCAAAATTTAAATATTTGATAATTAATTTAACCAATTAAATTAATTAGTAATGTTGTAAGAACCCGCACCGTTAATTAAGGAATCTAATTAATAAATTATGAGAATATAGGAAATGATTCCATAATTGACCCTAATAATTATTATGAGAATTTAATAATTATAGTAAGTGATTAAGAATGCTGAAAGTCGCTTTTCGGAAGAAAAGTGCAGATACCGGTTCTACTAGTCGGTATAAATGCGTACCGAAAAAGTATCCCGGAAAGTTATAATAAGTGTATGATAATTACTAGAATAATATGTAGGACTTGTAAAACGAGTTTCAAGTCCAAATAATGAGAACTGGTGCTAGAAACCGGTACTGGCTTTGAAAAGCGCGTACCAGAAAGGTGCTCCGAAAATTATAAGAAAAATATGATAATTCTTGTAAAATTGACTAGGTTAAGAATCCAGAGTTTGGGATTAAAATGCTAAGCGTAGCAATTAAAGATAATACTGTGTGTTTATTGAGTTAGTGGCTATAAATACTATCTTTAAGGGCACAATGCCCTAGAAAACAGAATTCCCTACGTGAGAGGGTGGCTGACCAGCATTCCCACTTGCCTCCATTGCCTTCCTTCCTTCATTGCTTGAGCTTCGAGGCTTATTCTTTCATGGAAACTTCTCCTAAACACTTGTGGTGAGTGAGAGTGATCTTTGGGAGTGTGTTGGTGACATTTTTCTGAGTTGAGAGTGCTGACCTTGGTGTGTGGAGCTGCTCTTTTGGGTTGTTGGGGTTGGTGGAGCTTTTGCCTTGGCACTTGGTGCTCCAAGGAGTGATCTTTGGGTGCAAGAACCTACCTTTGTCTCCATTTTCGTTTTGGGAACTAAGTCAGAACCTTTGGTGTTGGTAGTGAGCTCTAAGAGCATCCCTCTTTTCTGTTTGAAGCTTGGGTGAGTGGTTGAACCCTTGAACTTGTGTTTTGATGCTTAAAAATGGAACCTTGATGCATGTAAAGGTTAAAAGATGATAACTTAACATTGGGGTTGGTCAAACACACCTAGAAATGCATGTTTAAGTGTCTAGAATCAGTAAAAACCCAACCTTGGAAGGATATCTTCACGAAATGCAGTTTCTGCATTCTGTCGTGAAATATCTGGATATCTGCCCGAGAAATATCCGGATATGTGATATCCGGATATGGGATTTGGATATCCGGATATTGGATATCCGGATATTGGAATCTGGATATCCGGATATTGTATATCCGGATATGTACAGTGAAATATCCGGATATTGCATATCTGGATATGGTCCCAAGGAATATCCGGATATTCTGGGATTTCGAAGAACAGTAGCTGTGTTGTGGTACAGTAGGCTAGTGGGGGTTTGTGGACCCTAGTTTGATGAAGTTGAACTTCTGTAATTAATGAACTAAGTCAGAATCAAGTGATTAAGGGCTTATGGCTTGGTATGGAGCCTTAAGACGTAAAACGTAAAGGAAAGGCGTTGTCTTTAAGTTATATGCTTGTGGTGCATTATTATTGATATAGTATTGGTCCATAACAGATTGTGAATATGCTGTGTTTGGACTTTGAGCTGTGGACTCTTGGCTTTGGGTGTTAGCTTGCAAGGTAAGCTTTCGTTTCCTCGGTTTAGCCATGTTGTGGTTCCACCATGTCTCATGAGGGTGTGGTTATATGCATGCTGTGTTACATGCTTTGAATATTTGAAATGCTGTTGAGCTTTATGTGTAATGACTTTTAATATGCATGTGTTGTTTCATCTTGATGGTAAGCCTAAGTATGTGGCGTCATACAATATGGTGATCCGGGGTGAATGCAAGTAGCGTCTTGCACTATGTGTGGGTATTTGGCGTATATAAATCCTGCATTTCTCTAGCCAGTAGAATAGAATTGACACACATGACATGATTATCTGCTGCATTGCACTATTTTAGAACTGATGATGATAAACTGCTTTTGAACTTATATTGCACATGTAAGTGAGCTTGAGGTGGAAGATCCTTGAGGACCCCTTGTCTTACTGAGATTTCTTGTTTAGAGATCTCACCCCACGTTTGGGGAATGCTTATTTCAGGTTTAGGTAGTATGGTGACTGATGCCTCTGGCGGCAGGAGGCCAGAGCTTAGCTGATTATGATATTATGCTGTATTGCTGCCATGACTGGATTTGGATGCTGTTTATGTTTTCCGCTATTTATGATTATGTTGTTGTTGAGACTGATGTTCGGCGTGTTGCCTTATTTGAGTGAGCATGAGGATTGTTCATGACACTTTATGTTAGTACTTTTAGATTGGAGTTGTATAACCTGCTAGTTGGTCCGGCCTATTTGTGGTAGTTCCGTGATTTCTAGAGACACACTTATATTATTATGTTATAAGGTATTTCAGTTAGCTGTTTATTTGCAATTACATACAGGCGATGTTTTATTAATTGATTAATAAGCAAGTTGGTAATGATAATGACATCATAATTGAAAAGAAAAAGATATTCTGCATTTTTAATTAAGCGCAGCTTAATACGATAGTATGATAACATTACCGGATATATACGGGGTGTTACAAATGTCTTGGACCATCCAAGCTCATTAACCATACCATGCGCCCTCTCCCTCTTAGGTGGGCTTCCAAACTTCATCTTGGGCTAACAACCATTATTAGGCCAAATACCTTTAATGCTAGATCATCATGACAATAAGGTGTTAGTGTGTGACACATTAGGTCCAACATAGCCACTAACATAAATGGGCTTGGGCCCAATAAGCCCACAACCCATTTAATGACAACACAGAGCACTAGCAATGCTTTGTTGCCCCAGAGCTAGTTAGATTAATGACTTGATCATCCTATTACACATATTTGGTTGCCGTATATATTTCCTTTCATCTCGGTTACCTTCCCATTAAACCTAGGGTAAGGAAACGTATTAACCCTTGCGGTTTAGGGTAAGCTTTATTCGAAATATGGAATCTTCAATTTACTGACTCTAAAGGCAGATCATCTCATGATCTCTTTTACTATGCATAGATTCCCGAGTCCCTGTAAATGTCATCCCGATTTCTCTGGTTTACAGATAATCTAATCTCTCACAGAGATTTGACGAATTCCTTCAGCTTATCACCCTAGCCCTGTGCTCTTTCAGGACAAGCCAGACAGTGTACCTATGAGTCTCCATGTTTCAGGCAGACGAGGTATACAATCAAAGCATGCCTTTTAGAACACAGTCTAGGTAATATCTTCTGGTCTAAGGAAAGACATACCCAAATATAAAGAGACTACTCCAATGACACTATTTGTGAGATTTCCTCATAGAGTCTCTTTGTGGGTCTGTTCAGTGCGAGCTATACCCTTGTAGGTTCACCCATGACTTTAGCTAAGACATCTCCATATCTGTAGCACATGAGGTCTTTTACCTTGTATCCGTATACAAGTAGATAAGTCGTGCTAGTCTTACCCGAGATCACTGATCCCCATTCTCAGTGTCTCTAGACTAGGAACATAAAATTAGGAATAAACGTTCAGTATCATTGAATCCTCATGATCGTGATCTCATCACAGATACTCAAGAGATACCTATTTTATTCCAAGGGGTTTATCCAGTTACTCATATAAAATATTAACAATAATATTGAGACAAAATAAGAAACAGGATAAAGTGTGCTTTTATTTATTTGCGACAATATAAAAGGTCCACATATGTCCTAATCTAATCAAAAGATTGTCTCTAGGACATCCATATACTAACACATATACCTTATTCTTATTTTAGGGTCTTATTAGACTTGTCTGGCATGAACTGTATTCTTAACTTCTTTATCATGTTAATTACATGATTTACCGTTTACCATTTCCTTGAATTCATGTTTAAATTCTCACTTAAACACTTTATTAATTCACTGTCATTTGTTTGACAGTGAGGGTTGTTATAATACTAACCTACTTAACAACATACACGCTTATACATAATCTTGTCATCTGTATACAATTATATATAGGCTATATACGCCTCTCAAAATGAAAATCCATACTATACATATGCATGAACGTAACATATCATGCTTTACAAAACATATACATATATATAGTGTTGCTCCATAATGCTACACTAGCTATCTGCTCCAGCTAGTATCTCTAGTCATCCTGAACTGGTCTCTTGCCTTGTGAGGGCTTTCTTGCTACTATAGTACCTGAAAAGTAAGTCCCTAGACGGGGTAAGATGAACCATCTCAATAAACCCAAGGTTTATGGAGTACTCTCCACCCATAAGTTTGCTTCTTGCATAAATATCAGATAATATAGCATTGAAGACATCATATCATCATACACATACATAAGACTTCTGGAACTATACTCCAGGGCTGTTTCCCGCAAAGAGATCTTAACCTATACCTATACCTACACCTATACTCCTAGGGGCTGTATCCTGCAAAGGAGATCATAACATATATCTATACTTATACTCTTAGGGTCTATATCCCACAAAGGAGATCTTAACATAAACATATACTCCATAGGGTTATATCCCACAGAGGAGATCATAACATATACCTCCATGATTTTTCAGGGGTTGTATCCCACAAAGAAATCCACACATATACTATCTAAACCTATATGCACTATAACATAACATATTCCTTTATAACCTATCACATAACAACACATCATATTACTTTATACTATTTTCTATCATATCATAACATAAGACTCCCCAAGCGTAACTGTTGCGAAATCGACAAGTATACCGTTCGTTCCAAGTAATAAAGTGATAAGTAGAGTATCGTTCTCACGAGGATTAATGCACCAAGTACTAGTTTAACTATTCCCCTTAAGTTGGAAAATAAAATTTGGATTGGTTTGTGAATGGAATTGATTTTAGAATTCAAAACAGAATTTAAAAACAATAATATTTAAAAAGCATGCAAGAAAATCAAGAATGTCAAGAATATCAAGAAAATATGAAATTGATTGGAAATTGTAAAAAGACTGTAGCCAGGATGCACTTCACCTCCGATCCTCCCTTATATTCTTATATTGTATTTTATAATTAATTAATTTGTTTGTTCAGACAATTCATTATTTCCCTATAAAATAGTTGAACCCTAATGTCTTAGTGATTCCTGTAATGTCCCACATCGGTTGGAGAGGGGAACGAAGCATGCCTTATAAGGGTGTGGATCCTCTTCTAGTGTGAGGCCTTTTGTGGGGTGTCCCAAGAAACAAAACCGTGAGCTTGACGGTGCTTGTGCGCGAGGCAAAGCGGACAATATCATGCTACAGGGTTTGGGGCTGTTACATTTGGTATCAGAGCCTGGCCCTGGACCGGTGTGTACAACGGGGACGCTGTATTCCCAGTGGGGGAGGATGTAATGTCCCACATCGGTTGGAGAGGGGAACGAAGCATGCCTTATAAGGGTATGTATACCTCTTCTAGTGTGAGGCCTTTTGTGGGGTGTCCCAAGAAACAAAACCGTGAGCTCGACGGTGCTTGTGCGCGGGGCAAAGCGGACAATATCATGCTACAGGGTTTGGGGCTGTTACAATTCCAACCCTTTAACCCAATCAGAATTCTAATGTCTTAGTAATCCCTCTTGAATTAAGCATTAAGCAAATGAATTATGAGTCTGCAATCTATGTAAGCCTATGTCTAGATCATACACAAATTGTTATTCTACCTTTGTCCAGATTAAAATCCCAATATGTCTATTGTGAATTCTAACCCTCAAAGCCATATAATTTAGAGTGATCAGTTCTAAACAGGATATGAAAAATTAAACCAAGTAGAATAAAACAAACTAACTAATTAAGTTATAAAATATCAATACAGAAATTATAAAGGATTCACATTGGGTCCGTGATCCCAACTACAAAAACAAACTAGTCAGACATAGCTGGCTTAAACAAATTAAAATAATAAAAAGAATTCATAAAAGCAATAAAGAAGAAGAAGAAGAATCAATGATCTTTTGTCTTCTACTCCGCCGGAATCCTAATCTCCAGCGTGAGCCTCCAAGAATTCTCTCTAGCCAAATATTGTTTGCTATGAGGTATGGGTCTCTATTTATAGAGCTTATGCCTTGCTTAGAAATCTTGATCAAATCTTCATCTTGTATCTTCGTCCAATCTTTAATAGAATCTTCACTAGAATTTCTAATCATATCTTTGAATCAATCCTTTAAATCTTCTAATCATATCTTTGACCAAATCCTTCAAATCTTCCTCTTTTTAATTTTAATGGAAAATTTTCCTTAAAAATATTCAAACGAAGATTTGATAAGGTATTCAATGATTCAGAAATCCAAAGCAACTCTACTTGATATCTCCAATTTATCTCTTTATTGAGCTGAAATTACTGCAAAATATCAGAAATCTTATGAGAATATTATTGAGAATAAAATAAAAATTTAATTATAATTCTCATACTTTTTAATTACTTTTAAATCAATTTCACACTCATATTAACCCTTAATACATAGTAAATTGGAGACTCATCAGTAACTTCTCATTTTGACCAGTCTATGAACTCCCAATTTTTTTCACTTTGACCAGTCCATACATAATCTCTGAGAACGTAAGTCTTGAATGGAGTGTTCATTGATCAAGAACCATATATCATACATATATATCATATCATAACATAACATATCATATCATAACTGTCATATCATATCATATGCATAAGCTACATGAATGCAACTATACTGCATATCTACATTCATCACAACATATACCATATGAACTATCATCCAAACGGACTATGGTGGAACAAAATATCGAAGAAAACTCCGAAACCAAGAGCTTACCTGAAATTAGCTTTTCTGTAAATCCTGCTCATACGTCACTAAAGTTATCTGTATATCCGTAACCGTCAAGACCACCTATTCAAACATGATCTTTATGTAAATACATAATTACTTACACTTGAAGAATCCTCTTACGTATATACGAATTTCAAAATTCTTCTTCAAGTTAGTTCACATAATGCTTAACATATTCTTACTTACTGATTCATGCCAATTCATACCAATTCACAAGTCAATACTCAAACTTAGATATATACTTAAAATCTTACGTATTACCACATTTAACCTAATTCACTTAACCCATAGGTTAACTTAGGTTTTCACACTTTTACCATACATAACATACACTTGATTTTACTTGATCATTACAACCAAGAACTTAATTGAATTAAAAATCATACCTAGATCACATAACCACATAGTGGCCGAATGGTACTAGTAAGGTTACCATGCATTTTATGCATTCCATTCTACATCAAAGACTACTCAAAATAACTCTTAACTTTATTTTCCATTATTAAACTCAATGACCACATAAAGTGTCAATAACCATTCTATGCTTTCAACTAATAAATCAACTAATTTATTTCATTCTAATACATTAATTTAGCACCAAACATCCTTAAAACATAAGCCAACAAGCTTCCAAGCCCTTTTTCTTCATTATGGCCGAAATAGTAACATAGTTTCCAGCCTAGATAGTTCGCACCATTTAATTCACGAAAAATCCATTTCTTACCAATTGCCCTGAATTTTTAGTATGTTATACTAGACAAGTTCAAATTTAATTTGACATAAACCATACTCAATTTGGAATTCTATAACTCTAGATATGACTTTTTTAAAAACAAGGTAGATTTGGCTCTTTAGGTTTCATTGATTTTCTTTCAAAACCATTTACTTTTTTCTTTACTTGAACCTTTAATAAACCAAGTTATAACTCTAATTTCATCTTGACATTACAAAAAACACATAGTCTTCATAATTTTTCACGCATAGGACGAAGCATATAGGATCCATTAGGTTATCTTATAGTTTGATTTTTAACAATCCAATTGGTTATTTTCATCAAGAACCACCAAAGAATAAAAATCCCATCACTTAGACTTCAAACCACTTCATATAAACATGATAAAAATCCATCAAAATCAGTCTTGTACACACAAATCCTAACCTAAAAATTGAAGGAAAAAACCATTAAAAGTTGGGTTTAATATCTTAAATCACTTCAAAAGACTATATCTTCAATTATCCTTCAAACAAGCATCAAAACCACAAATTTCCCCTTGATTGCAGCTGCGGGTCTATGATTTTAAGAGAAGAAAACAAAGCACACAAAGCTTTTTTCAAAGATTAGAAACTAGGATTTTACTCACAAGATGATTAGGAAGATTTTCTCTCAAAGAAACTATGTATTTTAGTGACTAAAAGACCAAGTTCTTGAGCTCTCCTTCCTCCTATGGCTTCCATGGTTTTGTGAAGATGAATAGTGCAGATTTGGGTCCTTATTTAAGAAGGAAAACCGACCTAGAAGTGGAAATATCTAGCACACCATTTTTGACTTTTTTTACACTTATGTCATCTTTTTTTCTATTGGTTGATTTTATTAATCATTGTCTTAATTTTTATAATTATTCTAGACATAATTAAAATAGTTTAAGACTACTTAAAACCCTTAAAATATTCCATAGAATTTAATCATATCATTTAATTAAAGTTTAGACCTAATTTTGCTTAATTGCAAAATGGTCCCTATGCTTTCACATAATTAAACTTTGACCCCTAAACTTTTTAAATATTACTATAAGGGTCCTAATTGACTTGCTTGGCGTGAATTGTATTTTTATAATTTATTTCATGTCAATCAGATGATTATCAAATCAATTCTTGCTTCCGTAACATATTTACTGTAAAATTATACAATATAATTATGTAATTCCATAATTCTCTATACTTATGTAATTATATCCATAATAACCATACATGATCAATTCTTAAAAGTTTGGTTCGTTATAAGCAGCATATATCATCATTGGGAAGAAAACTCCAGTTTGAGTGCACTGAGAATTTATAAATATTTTTCTTTTATTCATTATCAAGTCAATCAATTCTGTGTTGAAATCAATATTTGGAAAAAAATTTGAATTTCATTAATTTGATGCATGTATTTATGATAAAAGAGAAAAAAAACTAATTGAAATAACTTATAACTAAACAAATCAATTTGTAACTAATTATGCATGAATAGTGAATAAACATATATTGAGCCTACCACACAAACATCACTTGTGAAATAATAATTCGAATAACAAGTAATTCACAGAGGTGTTTTTAAACTAAAATTGTTATAAATTAACTTATGAAAAAATATAATTTTAATATTAATTGATCATATGCAAGTAGTTATGTCTGACAAAAAGGAAAAGAGGCAATACCATTTTTCACCCGTATAAATTATACTTCTCAATTATATCCAATGACTCTAATTTATTAATTATGTGAATTATTGAATACAACTACATCAATTATTTAAAATGGGTGTAAGACTTCTCATTCTTACACTGAGGTAAATTAATCCTACCTCGAAGGAAAAACAATTAACTTAAATAACTTATAATTAACGCAATCAATTTATAATTAATTATGCATGAACTATGATAAATACTTTTGTCTCAAAATTTTAACATCAAAATAATTATCTATCTATCTGTCTATCTATCTATCTGTCTATCTATCTATCTATCTATCTATCTATCTATCTATATATTATTGGTAATTAACAACTATAATTTTTGGTTTAATGATAACTGCTTGACAATGACAAAATACTTGTTAATCAGAACTTTCATCAAGTTTTGAGGTTTCGAGAGATTGTTCTTGAGGGTTGAAAGAATATCATCTCGGCTAGCATGTGTAGACCAGAAATATGGATGTTTATGAGTAAAAGCTCGTATTTCACTTTACCTATTATCAAGCTTTATTTGGTTACTTGATTGTGGATGATATATTGAACTCTAATTGAGAGAGGTTACTTGTACACGATATAGTTCACACCAAAATAGTTTAGAAAAATAGGATCCTGTCACTTCTAATGGATTTAGGTATTATTCTGGCCGGCCCAAAACATCAGCCCAATAAGGGAGGCCTAGTCCTGAAGACTCAAGCCACCTCAACCCTAAATCCACCCCCTGCAGGTACCACTCTCCAGCCTTAGAAATCAGACCAGCCTCCCAACGTAAGACACCAAAACATCTTACATTGCGGGACTCTCTCCTCCCTTTTTGTATCCATAGACACCCAATATATCACTCCTTCGACTTTACCTCTGCATGGTAGCTGCTGTCAGCATAGCAAAAGCTGCAAGAGGCCCTGCTATCCCTCCTCCCCATAATAGTGGACTTGACACATCCCCACTATGTTGAGACCTATATATACCCCCCACTTCACCACACAAGGTATGATCTTTTTATGAATCGTTACTCTGTCAACACAGAAAGCCACCATAGTCTTTGCATATTACCCCTTCCCCCATTATATACACATTGTTCTGGGATTGCCTTCTATAGTGCTGGTCTTGACCACTGCTGCATTGGGTACCCCCTATATCAACCATATCACCCCCTTTGGAGGTCACATACTGGGCTTTCTAATAAGCCAACAGTTCATTGGCGTCATCTGTAGGAAGGCATAGACGAGAGGCCTGTCTCGGTCAGGACCAACACATCCGTCAAAGGAATCGACCCGCAAATGTTAGACTCTTTTCCGAGCAAAGGAAAACCCCTAACATCATCGAGCGTGAGATCCAGAACCTCACTTGCAACACTCCCAGCAACAAACTCAGTAACCTTCGTGACTCTAATTTCCCCCAAAGATGAAGAAACCTCCAAAGAATTTCTCTTTTTTTTGGGAGGATGATCAACCTCTTTACCTTATCTCTTCTTTGAGCCCTCGCCAACCTTCACCGAACCCTTTGAGTGAGGATCCACCCCTAGCCGGCCCAATGATGCATCAGTAGCACCCAGAGAGTCAACACCCTTCACCAACACATCATGAATGGGAAGAACCAGCTGCTTATCCCGATTCTGGGCAACGTCCCCAATTTGAACACTTTTCTTCATCCCTTCCTTTGCCATATCACCAGTTGGGACACCTTTTGTTAGGTTCGTCTTCTTGGATTTCATTGGAAGAGGAACATATTGCACTGCAGGACCTCACTTCTTCATTTCGTTCAAAGCCTTGTGGGCGAGCTCCTGGGACTCGGTCGTCATATTTTCAACTGCAAAACAAGATATCGATCAGAAGATAGAAAAAAAGAACAAAAGCAAAGAACCAACTCAAACACCCCTCACCTTTATAATCAATGATTCTCTTAGTTGGCCATTTGCCCATCTCCCCCTTAATCTCATAGAGGCAGTCAACCGTCATTTTTTCAGACTCAGTCAGGGCATCGTATCTAAAAGAGTAATAGCCTGGAAGCTTCTTGTAATACCCCGTGTATACCCGGTTTGTTAACATGTCATCGTATTAAGCCATGCTTAATTAAAAATGCGGTATATCTTTTTCTTTTCAATTATGATGTCATTAAACTTAGCCAAGTTGATTACTTAATCATTTTCATAAAAACATTGCCTGTATGTAAATTGCAAAAGACAGCTAATTAAAATACCTCAATAGATAAGTGAGTGAGTATCTAAGTCACGGATCTACAACACGTAGTCCGGACAATATCCTGATACATTAATACAACTCGAATCTTAAAACATAAATTCAAGTCAATGTGGCAAGGACAATCCCCATGCTCACCAAATAAATGACATAGCCAACAGAGTCTCAACAATAACATCAAATGAAGCTATAAGCATGATATCAACAGATATAAACCAGCATCCAAGCATAGTCAGCATAAGTAGATAAACATCAATCAACTAAGCTCCAGCCTCCTGCCGCTAGAGGTCTCAACCCCTGGGTTACCTGAACCTGACATAAGTGCCCCAAATGTGGGGTGAGATCTCTAAACAAAAATCTCAGTAAGACAAGGGGTCCTCAAGGATTTTCCACCCCAATCTCACTTACATGTGCAATATAAGTTCCAAAAGCAATTAAATAGTATAAGTTCCAAAACAGTGCAATGCAGCAGATAATCATGTCATGTGTGTTATAACTATTCTACTGATCAGAGAAATGCAGGAATACGTCTATTACCCACATAGTACACGCCCATGCTGTACCCGCCCACAGGACCACCCCATGGCTTCCTGTCTAGGCGAAATACCACATACATATCATAAAGCAATTGTACTTAACAGTACATGAAAACACATCATGCATATAACCATCCCCCCATGGGACATGGTGTAACAAATAATGGCTAAACCGAGTGTAACGTCCGACCGCTTCAAGAATCAATGACTATCCCCACATACTAACACAAGACTTTTCAGTGTGCTTTTTCCTCACTCGCACACTTCCCGAGAAAACTTCCCAGGAGGTCACCCATCCCAGAATTGCTCCAAGTCAAGCACGCTTAACTGTGGAGTTCTTCCGATCCGGGCTACCGAAAAGCAGATGCATCTTGTTAGTATAGGTAGTACCAATTAATTTTTATAAGCTATTCCCAACTGCACCGTCCCATACCAGCACAGTCTCTGGAATCCCTCTCTTTCGGGTGTTGATTCGATTCATTCATGCATATAACCCCCCGCTGGAAGCCTGTCAGGAGCCGCTCCTTGTCCGTGCCTCTTTGCTAACAGATGACTATCCCCACATACTAACACAAGACTTTTCAGTGTGCTTTTTCCTCACTCGCACACTTCCCGAGAAAACTTCCCAGGAGGTCACCCATCCCAGAATTGCTCCAAGTCAAGCACGCTTAACTGTGGAGTTCTTCCGATTCGGGCTACCGAAAAGCAGATGCGTCTTGTTAGTATAGGTAGTACCAATTAATTTTTATAAGCTATTCACAACTGCACCGTCCCATACCAGCACAATCTCTGGAATCCCTCTCTTTCGGGTGTTGATTCGATTCATTCGTGCATATAACCCCCCGCTGGAAGCCTGTCAGGAGCCGCTCCTTGTCCGTGCCTCTTTGCACCAGCGATCACTCCCCGCCCTCGACAAGCGCTCAAGATGTTACATGCCCACCAGCTTCCGCTTGGTTCATCCTCGAACCACACCGTACTGGAAGAGAGGCCCTACTCTGATACCACTTGTAACACCCGACCGCTTCAAGAATCAATGACTATCCCTACATACTAACACGAGGCTTTTCAGTGTGCTTTTTCCTCACTCGCACACTTCCCGGGAAAACTTCCCAGGAGGTCACCAATCCCAGAATTGCTCCAAGTCAAGCACACTTAACTGTGGAGTTCTTCCGATCCGGGCTACCGAAAAACAGATGCATCTTGTTATTATAGGTAGTACCAATTAATTCTTATAAGCTATTCCCAACTGCACCGTCCCATACCAAAACAGTCTCTGGAATCCCTCTCTTTCGGGTGTCGATTCGATTTATTCATGCATGTAAACTCACGCTGGAAGCCTGTCAGGAGCCGCTCCTTGTCCGTGCTTCTTTGCACCGGCGATCACTCCCCCCCTCGTCAGCGCTCGGGATGTTACATGCCCACCAGCTTCCGCCTAGTTCGTCCTCGAACCACACCGTACTGGAAGAGAGGCCTGCTATGATACCACTTGTAACGCCCGACCGCTTCAAGAATCAATGATTATCCCCACATACTAACACGAGTCTTTTCAGTGTGCTTTTTCCTCACTCGCACACTTCCCAAGAAAACTTCCCAGGAGGTCACCCATCCCAGAATTGCTCCAAGTTAAGCACGCTTAACTATGGAATTCTTCCGATCCGGGCTACCGAAAAGCAGATGCATCTTGTTAGTATAGGTAGTACCAATTAATTCTTATAAGCTATCCCAAACTGTGCAGTCTTATACCTGCACAACCTTTAGGATCCCTCTCTTTCGGGTGTCGATTCGATTCATTCATGCATGTAACCCCACGCTGGAAGCTTGTCAGGAGCCGCTCCTTGTCCGTTTCTCTTTGCACCGGCGATCACTTCCCGCCCTTGTCAGCGCTCGGGATGTTTCACTGAGGACACGAAAGCTTACCTTGCAAGCTAACAATCCAAGCCCGGAGTCCAACCAAGTTCAAAGCCCAAACATAGCATATTCACAATCTGTTTTGGACCAGCAATCGTATCAATATTCAACTCAACAAGCATAAGCCATAAAGACAACACATTTTCTTTACGTTTCATGTCTTTAGGCTTCTCACAAAGCCATAAGCCCTTACTCACTTGATTCTGACTTAGGTTATTTAATACAAAAGTCCACATAAGTCAATCATGGGTTCACTAACCCAAAATGGCATTCTGTATGAACAGTACCGCTACTGTTCTCGAAAATCCAGAATATCCGGATATATGTCGGGGACATATCCGGATATTCCATATCCGGATATCCATATCCGGATATCTCAAAGCCCATACCCAGATAACAACATCCGGATATCATATCCGGATGTTTCACGACATAATGCAGTTTATGCATTTCGCGAGATATCACTTCCAAGGTTGGGTTTTTAACCCATAACAATGTTAAAGCAAGCATCTTTACACTCTTTTCGGTTCATATACTGGTTGGTTACTTAAACAACTCATTAAACATGCCAAGACTTCACTTTTAATCATCTAAAACTCATGATCAAGGTTGGTAACACTTACCCAAGCTTCAATCAGAGCAACAATGGCTCTTGGATCTAACCAAACAGCTTCAAAGGTTCTGACTTTGAAGACAAACGAAAATGACACCCCAAAAATTGGTTCTTTACACCCAAAGATGGCTATTTGAAGCTCAAAGTGTCATCACCAAAGGCTCTCACAATACTACTACAAAGTCAGCACCTAGACTTCACCAAGACAGTGGCCACAACCGAGAAGCAAGATCAACACTCACCCACAATGGTAATCCTCACACACACCAAGTGTTTAGGAGAAGTTTCATGAAGGAAATGGCCTCTTGGCTCAAGAAATGGAGAAGGGAAGGCAATTGATCAGTAGGAGAATGCTGGTCAGCTTCCACTCCACGTAGAACAAAAGGTTTCCTAGGGTTTAGTGCCAAAATGAGCATATATATAGGCAATTTAAGTTTAAACGCACAATATTAGCGCTAATAGCTACGCTTAGCATTTTAATCCCAAACTTAGGATTTTGAATCTACTCATTTTTTTAAGATTTATCATATTTTTATTCTATTTTTCGCAGCACATTTCTGGTACGCGCTTTTCCATAGCCAGTATCAGTTCTGGCACCAGTTCTCATTATTTTAACTTGAAACTTGAAATCACAGTCCTATATATTATTCTAGGAATATTCATGCACTTATTATAATTTTCCGAGATACTTCATCGGTACGCCTTTATACCGAGTACCAGAACCGGTATCTGCACTTTTCGTCAGAAAAACGACTTTCAGCATTATTAATTACTTACCAATATTATTTAAGCCTTCTCATAATTATTAGGGTCAATTATGAAATTATTTTCTAATTTCACACAATTAATTAATTAATTTCCTTAATTAACGGTGGAGGTTCTTACACTTTTCATAATGTCTCCTCAACCAGTACAGCTCGAATCACTTCTCACCAGTCTCCGCATCAATAAAGAAAGTTTTAGCATTCCTCTCCAGAAAAGGGTGTATCCAGAAAAAGTACTCCTTAAAATGCTTGTAGGAATCGCAATAGGTGGCAAAGGCAAATCCCATTTTAGTGCCCACCTTGAGCAAAACCTGAGTCTTTTTCTTCCCGGATGAAGAAACTTGGAAGCAGTAAAAGAAAAGCGGAACACTACAGTCCCACTGGTAATATTTACACACTAGCTGAAATGCCCGGATGAAACCCCAAGCGTTTGTGTAGAGCTGAGAGGGCATCACTGCTAAATGACGCACGACGCCGACTCAAATTCAGTAAAAGGGACCCGAACCTTTATATCGGTGAAATAACTTTTGTACATCTGAAAGTACCCTAGACGATCACAAATTCTGATCGACCCCTGAGCAGAGCTTATCCTCCATTAGATCTCACATGCACCTCCCTCGGTAATTCTGAAACCCTCTGCCTCTCCTAAAGTATGGTTTTCTACATAACACGACATGGCAGTAGAAACCTCCTTATCAACCCAACTCCTTCCTGACAAGCGATCACCTGACTGGTTGTTTGCCATAACTAAAATGGCAAACCTGAGAGAAGAGGAAAAGGAGGGTTAGACTACCTCCAGAAACCCTAAGACTACACCCCTACTAGGATAATGCCGTTAACCGATAAGAGTTTCTCACACCTTCAAGCCCTACTCTTAGACGACGTCGCCCTAGGCCCACGAAGAGAATTCGCTGCTCAACTTCACCAAACTCTCAGATAACCGAAAGAGCCAAATAAAAAAGCTTACCTGAAGAATAAGATGAATTAGAAGTGTAATAATCAGAGTAAGTCAAAGGTCGAGGCCACCACGTCGGTGGCACCTTGTACAATCCTAAGTCCTCGGTGATGGCATCCCAAACGCCGTAACGCACAAGGCAGGCGTCCTTCAGGTGATATCTCCTCGCCCAATTATCTGTCGATTCATTGTAAAACTTTAAGGTATGTAAAACTTTAACCAAACCTAGCTTATAGAAAATGCTATCTACATGTCCCACTCAAACATTTTGTGACAACTAGATGACAAATCACCAAGAAAAACATGTAGTTTCTAACTTCTATGAGCAGGACAATGACTTGTTGTCAATGAGGATTTCAATTTCTCATACTTTTCTTTCTTTTTTTCAAAATTTCGCCCTCTTTGTATTTTTTTTTATGACTTTAAAATTATATTTTGAGTTCTTTGGTGATTGTTTTTAGATAACTTCTTATTTAAGAAGTTGATTTCATAAAAATGCATTAACTCAGTTTGTCGGTGAGGCTACCAAATAAAATTTGATGGCAATGAATTTAATGTCATCAATGAATTTGGAATCAAAGGTATCATGAAGGTTTCCGGAAATAGGTAGAGTTAGGCTTCATTCCCATAAAGCCATACCTTTCACTTCAATTTTGGGTTGGAATCAATAGACCGATTAAAAAAGTAAAGAGAAGGAAAGTGGCACGGGTCTATATCTCTCGTTGTCTTCTTTCTCATTGTTGTTGATGGCAATAAAGGTCCAATTTCCATACCTACCTCTTCTTTGTATTATAGTTAATCAGTAAACAACCTCTCATTGACCATAAAATTCATGTACCAAAGGAACCTAATTCATACACCAACCTAAGCATTTTGTATATTTTTTTGGGGGGTTGAAATATGTTTTATTGATAACTAATTTGTGTTTTAGATTATTCTAAGCCAAATTGAGCCTCTTACGGAGCAACAAATACTTGGGATATGTGGGTTGCAACAATCAACCCAAGAGGCAGAAGAAGCTCTTTCTCAAGGGCTTGAAGCACTCGATCAATCACTCTTAGACACTATAACATCAGATTCATTGAGTTTTCCTCCAAATATGGCTAACTACATGCATGGGACAAATGGCGGTGGCCATGAACAAGCTCTCTACCTTTGAAGGTTTTGTGAGACAGGTACGTTATACGCTTTGACTAAACTTATTCTTCTCTTAACCTTTAAATAAGTGCATATAAATTTTCCATACAAAAATAAAATAAAATTAATGTCAATCAATGCATGTTGAATTTTGTGGTGGTGATTTAATTTGGATAAGAGGTTGTGATATATCGTAAGATTTTCGTTAACTAGAAATATATGAACTAGGACAGGTTGTATGACTCAATAATATTAATTATTAGTTATATAATAGTGCAGGTATTCAATTTCCTGTAGCCATTCATTTAACAATTGGCTACCTCTATAATGATTGAGAACCAAATAGTTTGGACAAGCTTCTTTTTTAGGCTGAGCTCATGTAGGAAGTGGGGCACATTTAAATATCTTTCTAGTTCACATGACAAAGAAATTACAAGGACTTTGGATGAAATAGATCCAAACCAATACCACGCATTTTTTGGCTCTTCATGACAAGCCGTGTACAATTGTAAATTTGTGAGTCTCCTTCATATATTATAGACTTACATAGTGCACAGATAAACTTGCCAGCTTAACCCAAGTAGCTTTCTCACCCTCCAACTCATCCCAACCAAGAAAACAACCTCAATGACTTCGGAATTGCTTTAACATTTGAATATTTCAATATATTCATACATTTATGTTACTTTCATCCAAAATAGAATATTTAAGGATTCGTTATGATGTGGTTTTATTATTCAGGCATTTCCCCCACCGTGGACAGTTCCAGATTGGAAGATGATGCTCTTGATAAAGAACATAGTCAGAGACGGAGAAAAAGGCCAAGGAGGGTTCAAGTTAAGGAAAGTCTTGACCAAGGAGGCTTCTGATCCTAAGTCTGGAAAACTTATCACTCTTAGGTTTGAGTACTTGGTGAAGTTGAATATTGTATGTGTTGGAATAGAAGGACTGTGTACAAAAAACATTGAGCGGTTATTGTTTCATTGAATTATGAAGTCAGTTTCGTATTGTGTATTGATATGTTAAATTTTATTTGTTAATTTTTAAGGTTACAATATATACTTATTGTACATCGTTAGCTAATTGTATAAGATTTTTTAATACTTGCCTAATACATGATATGGACTGTTGTGCATTTAATGTATTGATTAATGAGATTTATTTTGATTAAATTTTTTTATCAGGTGCAATACAGAAAATTGGTATTGGTTATGTAGAGTGTAATTTTTTTTTAAAAAAAATCTAATACTTTTTGACGGAATTTATTTTCTGTCGAAAATCATTACAACAATTTTCGACGGAATTCCAATGATTTTTCGTCGAAAATTTTCGGCGGATTAATTTTTCGTCGAAAACCATTACGACAATTTTCGACAGAATTCTATTGATTTTCTGTCGAAATTTTTTGACGGAATCCGTTTTCCGTCGAAAACTATTACAACAATTTTCGACGAAATTCCATTGATTTTTCGTCGAAAATTTTCGACAGAATTCGTTTTCCGTCGAAAACCATTACAACAATTTTCGACGGAATTCCATTGATTTTTCGTCGAATTTTTTGACAGAATTCGTTTTTCGTCGAAAATCATTACAATAATTTTCGACGGAATTCTATTGATTTTCCGTCGAAAATTTTCATCGGAATCATTTTTCCGTCGAAAACCAATACAACAAATTTTGACGGAATTCCATTGTTTTTTCGTTGAAAATTTTCGTCGAAAATCTTTGACGGAACTTTTAATTCCGTCGAAAAATGTTATCAACGAAGAGAAATTCGACGACTTGAATTCCGTCGAAAAATCCATTTTCGACGGAATTTTCCCCATTTTCGACGAAAAAATTCCGTCGAAGAAATTAACTTTTCTAGTAGTGTTTTCTCATTTTGTTGGAGACATTTTGTCTTATGTCATAGAGATAAACATGTGAGACCCACCTTTTATAACGAAAATAAAATAAAAACTAAAGCTAAAGGGATCCACATATTTATCTCTATGACAGAGACAAGATGTCTCCAACAACATTAGATTAATAAATCCCATAAACTATAACATTAATATTGATAAGTTTCGTTGAAATATAAAATTCACATATAAATTATATGTGAGTTTATTTGTTTTTTCCTTTGAAATAGCTAGTTGCATTAAATTAATAGTTAGCAAAATAAAAAGAATGCATATTCATTATAGTTAAGTTTGAATTACTGTTAGTTTAACAAATTTTAATATATTAGAATCTAATTTTATCTAATTAAAAAAGAGGAAGGTTATACTTACAATCTATTTTTGTTTACAACCTTTTACAACCATAATCTTAACAGTTGATTTCTGTCAATCAAATGTTATTATTTATTGAGAATTAATAATTAATTAATTAATTTAATTTACGAAAATAATAACCGTTGATGGACAGAAATCAACGGTTAAGATTATGGTTGTAAAAGATTGCAAATAAAAATAGGTTGTAAGTATAACCTTCCTTTTATATATATATATATATATATATATATATATATATATATATATATATATATATATATATATAATGTATATAAAAGAAAAATCTTAAATAAATTTTTAAAGCCACATGACTCTAGACATTTTTTATTTTAAATTTCTAGATGAGTTTTGGAAATTTAATTTAGTCCATGACAATGGCAGCTAAAATGCGAAAGGCAGTTGGAGTCAGCATACAAACAGCAATAAATACAAGTACCGTTCTCTACGAGCGTCGTGTTCCACGCAACAGGAATTTGGAATTGCGTAGCTCGAACAAACTCTTCAATATATTTGTGCTCCGTCACAATATGTCTTTGAATGTATTTCGAATATATATATGGAAATATATATATGGAAAAAAAGTGTGTAATTTTAAATGACACGCCTTATATTTTTTCACTCTCGTAAGGAGGTGGGATCTACACATTTAATTTTTTTTTTACCCATTCTCTCTATCATGATTTATCTCTTTCTCTCACTTAAAATGACACAACTTTATGTCCTTCAAAATGATACATACTTTTCCATATATATATATATATGTGTGTGTGGATAAATATTTCTACAGTCACTTTAGATAAGATTATCTACCGCTACCATTCATAACTATACTCTCGCGGGAGAACATAGTTATAACTTTAAAGTTACTTTTTTTTTTTCTCTCCTGAGTTACTTTTCAGAACTTGTTTGCTGATGTGGAGAAAGAGAAAAAAAACAACTTTAATGTTATAACTATGTTCTTCCGGGAGAACATAGTTATAAATGGTAGCTGTAGATAACATTATCTAAAGTGGCTGTAGAAATATTTTTTTACATATATATATATATATATATATATATATATATATATATATGTATATATAGATATATATAATCATTTCAGCAGCCGCTTTACGTACAACAACGAAAGGTGTATGGTTATAATTCCCTACATTTAATGCTTTCATCCTTTGTATGGTTATATTCCATGTATTTAATGCTTTCAAGTATATATATGGCAAGTATTTGATTGCTGCACGTATAGTAGCTGCAGAAATGTAAACCCAATATATATATATATATATATATGAGAGGAATTTTTTGCTCCGATATTAAAATAAAGGTTTACTCCTCGTCTCGTTAATATCCATCTATCTAACAGATATAATTTATTAAAAATTATTAATTAATTAATAAGTATAATTCAATAAATTACGAACATAGATCAATATATTTTGGATGAAAAGTAAGATTTTTTATTCTTGTGTCGTAATCAAAATGGGCAGGATCTTCTTACACTTATGTAACATTAATAAATCTTATACTCAATTTTAATAATTGATTTTTCATATATCTGATGGTTATAATTTATTCAGAATTAATAATTAATTAATAACGTAAGTTGATCTTATCCTTTATATTTATATATATATATATATATATATATATATATATATATTCAAAGACAAACCGTGACGGAGCACACCAAGCCCCTACTAAGCTAAGCACCTTATTGACCTCTCCAGAAACAAGAATAGCCACCATGCACCCCTCGGTTACATCGTTTAGTATCTATCAATCACTTTTGGAAATCCCCGAGCCACCATTGTCATCATTCACATAGTCATTTATTTTGGAGTTGAATCCAATCTATAAACAAATATTTTAATAAATGTGCATACGATGGAGTTAAATCCAATCTATAAGCAAACATATTAACAAATGTGCACACGTTGGAGTTAAATTCAATTTATAATCGAATATATTAATAAATGTATATTTAAGTTATTAAACCAAACTCAAAATTGTCTCACACAACGTCACTTTCTATACAATTCATCAATACGTGTGTGTGTGTATAAATAGAGAACAACTTCACACACAAACATGCAACCTTTTGTACTTGTTCTTGGCTCATAGAGAGAGAGAGAGAGAGAGAGAGAGAGAGAGAGAGAGAGAGATATTGCAACTTACAAGTGTTCACTATGGCCTCTGTAACATTTTCAACAGTGAACACATGCACCTCTATAGGAAGGGAAAAGCACACAGTGGTTGCTGATATGGATGGAACCTTGCTTAGGGGTCGAAGTTCATTTCCATATTTTGCTCTTGTGGCCTTTGAAGCTGGTGGGGTATTGAGGCTTTTGTTTTTTCTCTTGGCTTCACCTATTGCTGGCCTTCTATATTACTTTATATCTGAATCTGCTGGGATTCAAGTTTTGATCTTTGCATCAATGGCTGGCATGAAAATTTCCACCATTGAGTCAGTGGCGCGTGCTGTTCTTCCCAAGTTTTATTCGGATGATCTTCACCCTGAGAGCTGGCGCGTGTTCTCTTCCTGTGGGAAGAGGTGTGTGCTCACAGCAAATCCAAGGATCATGGTGGAACCTTTCTTGAAGGATTTCTTGGGTGCTGATATGGTTTTGGGAACTGAGATTGAAAGTTATAAGGGAAGAGCAACTGGGTTGATTTGCAAGCCTGGAGTACTTGTTGGAAGTAAAAAAGCAGATGCTTTGAAGAAAGCTTTTAGAGAGGAACAGCCAGAAATTGGACTTGGAGATAGACTCACTGATGCTCCCTTCATGGCTTTGTGCAAGGTAAACCAACCATCTTATTTTTTGGTTTTGTAGTTTCTTCTTTTTCCACATCAAATCATAACTGAATAAGTTATTTTAAAAATATCTTATAAAAACATATGGAATATGATCACTGTACACCAGGGTCAGTCTCACAGTAATCTTAACCGTTGATCTTACTCATATTCAACAAATATAATTTATTTATTTGAGCCATTAAATGGTGAGATAACTACTAAAATTAAGTATAACATTTTTCATTTTTACTCTAGTTTAAGTTGATGCTATCCCAAAATATATAATTTAGATCTTGATTATTGATTCAACACATATAGTGCTTTGGATTTAGGCTAAATTCATGGTAAATTTCATTACTTTAAAAATTTTAATTTCCAAAAAAAAAAATTGCCATAACTTTTATTAGTTCTCGCTTTTCTTCTAGCTAACTTAAAATGAGTTTATATATATATATATATATATATATATAGGAAAATATTATTCTTATGCAACATAAGATAATATCTCTTTCCTGCATACTCATTGATTTTCGTGTAGTTTAATTTTTGTTTTTTATAAGTGAGTGGGCCCCATGATTGTTTCTATGGTAAGAGAGACTACTCTTCTACAACATGAGATTAATAAAGCTCATATATATATATATATATATATATATATATATATATATATAGAAAAAAAAAAGTTTCTAAAGTTATTTTAACTATCTTTCTCTACTTTTTACCATTTTAAGTATGTTTTACCGATAAGACATAGTTAAAATGGTAAAGAAAAATTTCTCTCCATAACATCAGTCGACAATATTTAAGGAGAGAAGAAAAAAATAGTTTTATTATTATAACTATTTATTACCGGTAAGACATAGTTAAAACGTAAAAAGCAATATATAATAACACCAAAACCTAGCATGTCCTCAAAAATCTTTGTACATATTTAGTTTCTATAATTCTATAAATTTTTCAATTTAAAATAGAGTGTAGGGTTTCCAATTTTTCATATTCCAAGTACTACAAAGATGAAATTCAAAAAACAAGCACATACATAATCTATACATGCGAATTAAAGTCCAAAACTTTTAACGCGTGCAGGAGGGTTACATAGTACCAGCCAAACCAGAGGTAAAAGCAGTAAAAAGTGACAAGCTCCCAAAGCCCATCATTTTCCATGATGGAAGACTTGTGCAAAAACCAACACCACTCATTGCATTGCTCATCATTCTTTGGATCCCCATAGGGTTCCCTTTAGCATGTTTAAGAATAGCTGGAGGATCACTCTTACCCATGAAGATGGTCTACTATGTCTTTTGGGCACTTGGTGTCCGTGTCATTGTTAAGGGCACACCACCACCCCCAGTGAAAAAATCCAACACTGAACAATCTGGGGTTCTCTTCATTTGCTCCCACAGAACCCTACTTGATCCAATCTTCCTCTCCGCCGCGCTTGGCCGCTCGATACCGGCAGTGACCTACTCGGTCTCCCGCCTCTCCGAGATCATCTCCCCCATAAAAACCGTTAGGCTCAACCGCGACCGTGCCGCGGATGCATCCATGATCAAGAAGCTATTGCAAGAAGGTGACTTGGCCATATGCCCTGAAGGGACAACTTGTAGGGAACCTTTCCTTCTTAGGTTTTCTGCTTTGTTTGCTGAACTAACTGATGAGCTTGTTCCTGTGGCTATGGTGAACCGTATGAGCATGTTTCATGGAACCACGGCTAGAGGGTGGAAAGGGATGGACCCATTTTACTTCTTCATGAACCCTAGCCCTGCTTATGAGGTCACATTTTTGAACAAGTTGCCCAAAGAGTTAACTTGTAGTTCAGGAAAATCAAGCCATGAAGTTGCAAATTATATACAAAGGGTCATAGCTTCAACTTTGTCGTATGAGTGCACTAGCTTTACTAGAAGAGATAAGTACAGAGCACTTGCTGGTAATGATGGAACTGTGGTGGAGAAGCCTCAGCTTAAGGCCAACAAAGTAATGGGTTGCTGAATTTTGTGCTCTCTTTTAATTTTATTTCCTGAAAATTTTAAATTTTGAAAGATAAAAGTAGGTGATCAAAACTAAAAATGATAGGAATGGATTGTTTCATGTTAAAATTATATATACTTTTGTGTAAAAATTTTGTGTTTCTATCTATCTTATTATAAACATTAAAGAGATGGGTCTTATAAAAAATTTGATAAGAAATCCATCTATTGATTTAATGTTTATAAAAAGAGAGATAACACAAAAATTTTATATGATAAAGTCATATAATTTTAATATGAGAAAATTCATTCCCTTAGATATATAGATTAATGAAATAAATGTATTACTTAAAAGAATAGGATATTGTTGTATGAATATTTCAAATCAAGAGAAGAATTTCATGTGTTTCCTGTGTGAATGAGAAAAGTGTTGTAATCATATTATTGGAGTTTTGTTTAGTTGTTATGATTAGAGCGATTGAATGTAATCCCTTTAAGCAATTTAATCAGTAATTCATGATTCATGTTCAACAGTAATCAGTCAAGAACATGACATAGGATCTTTAGAATTCATGAGTTTCACATAAACATACCTTTGTCCATAATTGCGGAAAATCTTCAACAGTAGAATGCTTTCTCTAAGCCTTAACCCTTTCACCGTTCTTGTATCTTCTTTGATAGGGATATGATACAACTTTTCTAGGCAGACTCAGAAGGACGTTATCAGATACCCCTATATGAAAACTGACCATATAAACTATTATATAACTGGCCTATCACAGTTATTTCTAATTAACTTCCCTTAATGCGAAACGTCAGAACGTCAATTACCATTAATGCGAAACGTTACCATAATGCAAAACGTTACCATAATGCAAAACGTCAATTACCATTAATGCGAAACGTCAATTACCATAAAGCCTCTTTTATTATTAATTAAACCAATTGACACACATTACACATGAGACACAAATAGTTTTACATTCTCCCACTTGGCTCATGTCATAAGGTGTCCCTTCATGATTTAATTAACATTCACTATAATGCGCATTTTCTAGGCTAAAGGTTCCATCCACTGACGTCATCATAATTCATTATTAGAAATAAAATCAACATGAGTCATGGCGGTTGTATGCTATCAAGTCGACATAGTCCCTTCCATGTACTACTATATTGACTCTTCTTCCTAACATGATACTTTAGGAAGTGTACATTTATGTCCAACAATAATGTCTTCATAACGGACCATAAATATTTTCAATATCATCACATATACTTGCATGCATACATAAATTGAAAATAAGACAATAACAGAAACATATATTCATCAATGAGCTCAGAGTGTCAACACTTAATACATAACAATAATTATCATCATTCATTAGCTGACATAATGCCCATTCTACATACATGACCAGTAAATGTCTTGGGCGGTAATCCCTTCGTCAAGGGATCAGCTATCATAAGATCGGTGCTAATATGCTCTATAGACACTCTATGTTTCTGAACCTCTTCTTTAACGGCAAAGTACTTTAATTCTATATGTTTAGCACCTTTGGAATACTTGTCGTTTTTAGAAAAGAAGACTGCCGCAGAATTATTACAATAAATTTTCAGCGGCTTTTCAATATTGTCGACCAATCCAAGCCCTGAAATAAAATTTCGTAGCCATTTAGCCTGAATCGTGGCTTCAAAGCATGCCACAAATTCAGCTTCCATAGTGGATGCAGCTATTACAGTCTGCTTCGCACTTTTCCATGATATAGCTCCTTCAGCTAAAAGATACAGGTAACCATATGTAGACTTTCTTGTGTCTACGCATCCTGCAAAATCCAAATCTGTGTATCCAATCACTTCAAGGTTGTTAGACCTTCTATAAGTAAGCATGTGACCTTTAGTTCCTTCCATTTCTTTTTGTTCCAATTCACTTTTAGGACATTGCATGAGACTAAACTTATCTCCTTTCTGAATTGGAACTGGAGATGATGAGCAGTTTTCCATTCTGAATCTCTCTAGAACTCTATTAATGAATGTTTTCTGAGACAAACCTAACAGTCCTTGTGATCTATCACAGAATATTTCTATTCCTATCACATAAGCTGCCTCACCCATATCTTTCATTTCAAAATTACTAGAGAGAAACTTCTTAGTCTCATTTAAAAGACCAAGATCGTTAGATGCAAGCAAAATATCATCAACATACAGAATCAATAAGATAAACTTGCTCCCACTAATCTTCAGATATATACATCGATCAACGATGTTTTCTTTAAAACCAAAAGAGACAACAGTATCATTAAACTTAAGATACTATTGCCGTGAAGCTTGTTTAAGTCCGTATATTGACTTCTTAAGTTTGTACACCATGTGCTCTTTACCCTTTTCTATGAACCCCATTGGTTGGTCCATGTACACATCTTCATCTAAATTCCCATTTAGAAAGGCAGTCTTCACATCCATTTGGTGTAACTCTAGATCATAATGAGCCACCAATGCCATAATGATTCTTAAAGAATCCTTTTTTGAAATTGGTGAAAAAGTTTCTTTATAGTCAATGCCATCTTTCTGAGTGAATCCCTTTGCAACTAGTCTGGCCTCGTAACGTTCTAAGTTACCATGAGAGTCACGTTTGGTCTTAAAGAACCATTTACAACCAACTATCTTGCACCCTTCTGGTAACTCAACAAGATCCCATACCTTATTCTGTTCCATAGATTTCAACTCATCTTTCATAGCATCTAACCACTTATCACCATTTTCTCCATTCATGGCTTGTGAAAACGTTATTGGATCATCCTGAACACCCATGTCAAATTCAGATTCTTGTAGATATACCACATAATCATTAGAAATAGAAGGTCTCCTTTCTCTTTGAGATCTTCTTAATGTTATTTGTTGTGGTTCTTCTACTATAGGTTTATTCGGTTCATCAACAATGATTTCTTCATGAGTAGTGGGATCATTAACTCGTCCTTCATTATTATTGATTGGTTCAATAGCATGAGAAACAATAACTTTACTAGAGCTACAAGGTAATGGAACTTGTACTCTCACTTCATGAATATCCACTTTACGTGGTGTTTCACTCCCACTAACTTCACCATTCTCAATGAACCTTGCATTTCCAGATTCAATAATCCTTGTAGTATGATAAGGACAGTAAAATCTATACCCTTTCGATTTTTCTGGATAACCAATGAAATAACCACTTATTGTTCTTGCATCCAGTTTCTTTTCTTGCGGATTGTAGTATCTAATCTCTGCCTGACAACCCCAAACATGCAGGTGTCTTATACTAGGTTTCCTTCCAGTCCAAAGTTCAAAAGGAGTCTTTGGAACTGACTTACTAGGAACCCTATTCAATACGTACATGGCAGTTTTTAGAGCATAAGTCCACAATGAAACAGGTAAAGAAGAATTACTTAACATACTCCTAACCATATCCAGTAAGGTCCTATTACGCCTTTCTGATACACCATTCTGTTGCGGTGTACCGGACATTGTGTATTGAGCACAAATACCACGCTTTTCTAGAAATTTAGCAAATAGGCCCGAATGTTGTCCACTTTCATCATACCTTCCATAATATTCACCGCCCCTATCAGACCTGACAATCTTCACCTTTCTGTCTAATTGCCTTTCAACTTCATTAATATAAATCTCCAAAGCATTTGCAGCTTGAGACTTATCATGCAGCAAATAGACATAACCATAACGTGAATAATCATCAATGAAAGTGATAAAATATTTTTCTTTATTGAAGGCATTAACATCAAACGGACCACATACATTAGTGTGTATAATTTCAAGAAGCTGAGTGCTTCTTGTGGCTCCTTTCTTTGTGTGTTTTGTTTGTTTTCCTTTAATACAATCCACACAAACATTCAAATCAGTAAAATCTAAATCCGGAAGGATTTCATTCTTCACCAATCTTTGCATCCTTTCTTTGGAAATATGTCCCAAACGTTTGTGCCACAAGTAAGCGGAACACTCATTAATTAAGGTACGTTTAGTACCAACATTATGATGCAGAGTCATAAGTGTTTCAGCATAAAGATTATCAAGACATAATTTATATAATCCATCACATAAAGTACCATTATCAATTAAATGATTGTGCTTGTACAAACTGAAACTACCACTACCAAATTTAAAAGAGTATCCAGCAACATCAAGTTTGGAAATTGAAACTAAATTCCTAGATATACTAGGTACATAAAGAGTTTCACATAAATCCAAATGAAATCCACTGTCGAGAATTAAACGGTAAGTCCCAACAGCTTCCACCGGAACTTTCACTCTATTGCCCATAAAGACAAACTTTTCATTTGGCCTCGTGGATTTTAGAAGAAGATGCCTCATTCACTTTAAGGGGTCCTCCTCCTCATCCTTTCTTCTCATGCTTCTTACCTTTATACTTTTCAGCTTCTTGATGCTTTACATAATTGACAGAATGAGCTCCCTGATTCTTAATTCTGGTTTCTTCCTGAACTAACATACTGTGCAATTCATGCACATTCCATTTGTCTTTCATGGTATTATAGTTCATTTGGAAAGGACCATACTCAGACGGTAATGAGTTCAATACGAATTGCACCAGGAAGTTCTCATCCACAGCCATTTCCAATGCTTTCAATTTTGCCGCAATGCTTGTCATTTCAATAACATGCTCATGCATAGTACGCGAACCATCAAACTTCATGGTGGTCAGTGTACTCATAAGTGTCCCAGCAAGAGACTTATCAGCGGTTTGGGAGCGCTCTTCCACAAGTTTAATCATTTCGATGGCACTTTCAGTTTGTGGAAGAGCTGACTTAATGTTGCTTGCTATGCTCATTTTCATGTACATCAAACTTAATTTGTTGGATGTTTCCCAGTTCTTAAAATGGTTCCTTTCATCCTCAGTGCTTTCAGGAGTAATAGCACTAGGTTCCTCTTCTCTAAGAGCCATATCCATATCCATTACCCCAAGGTAAAATTGGATTTGCTCTTTCCATTCAGAGAAGTTCAGCCCATTAAAAACTGTAACAGTTGAGAACATGGAATGTGTAGCAACAGGTACTGCAAGGAATAATATTTAAACATTAATGCTTTGAGTCATACATGTCACATACTAACATACTTCACAGATTCAACTATACTAACTTCAATGCATATCAATGTTCGCCTTTGGGGATCCATTAACATACAACATTAACTATAATGATGCTATATAAATTTCACATAATTTGGCAATGATGCACACCCCTATCATAATTATTTGTCATCTTTGGATGTCCAAATGTGAGAAAATATGCCAGCAATACCAACATCCATGTTCATTTTATAAAACAAATAATCAACCTTTGAGTTGATCCTTAACTGTCCTATAATAATGAACTTCAATATACCACAATATGAATAATTATATCATACTATTCACAACATTACAGTCATGGTAATTGAAATAAAATTCATAATATTTGAAATTAAAATAACTCTTCAAGATTTGGCCACTTTAGTGACTAACAAATCTACCATAATTAATTTCAAAATTTTAATATTTCATAAACAATAATAGAATTAAATTTTCACATTTAATTTTAATCCAACCACATCACATAATCATTCACGGTTTAGAATGAAAAAAAAAATATTCATACAGTACTAAAAGCCGATTCAATCAGTACCTAGACTATTATGATCTTCTTATTATACTTTAATGAAAACCACGATTAGCTTTTATTACTATATGCCTTCGATTAACTAAGAACGAACACAGCATTCAAGAAAAGAAAAAACCGTACGCTTCCTTTCCGTAATTTTTCTTCTTTCTTTCTCCATGATTCACGATTAATTGATTCAAAAATATCAAGTAATCCAACAATGATGCACGATTACCGAAAAGTCATATATTTCTTCAAACCAATATGGAACAGCAATCTTTATATAAAACTTCGTATATTACAAATGTTATTCCATTACATGGACACAAAAATCGAGACAAGAAATATATCTCAATGTTGATCATAAATGAAGAAATACCATTCTCGATTTTTTTTCCAGCGACCAAATTCATATGCTCTCGGTTGTAAATTTCAAATGCTTTATCCATTAACACAAAAACCGAGACAATTAATTGCTTTTCATGATTCATGGTTAGTAATTCAAATCCTTTATATTGGACACAACTCGAAAATGCAGATGAACTTTAATTCAAAATTAATGCAACTTTCATCCAATAATTCAACGAGAAATATCGATTTGACAGTAATTTTATATTCAACGATGATCATGAACTTTCAAAACCTAACTTTTCGTGAATTAAGAATTTATTCATAATTGTTATGAAAAAATACAAATTCTTAAACACACGCTCTGATACCACTTGTAAGCAATTTAATCAGTAATTCATTATTCATGTTCAACAATAATCAGTCAAGAACATGACATAGGATCTTTAGAATTCATGAGTTTCACATAAACATACCTTTGTCCATAATTGCGGAAGATCTTTAACAGTAAAATGCTTTCTCTAAGCCTTAACCCTTTCACCGTTCTTGTATCTTCTTTGATAGGGATAGGATCTTTAACAGTAAAATGCTTTCTCTAAGCCTTAACCCTTTCACCGTTCTTGTATCTTCTTTGATAGGGATAGGATATAACTTTTCTAGGCAGACTCAGAAGGACGTTTGTTTTCTATCAGATACCCCTATATGAAAACTGACCATATAAACTATTATTTAACTGGCCTATCACAGTTATTGCTAATTAACTTCCCTTAATGCGAAACGTCAAAACGTCAATTACCATTAATGCGAAACGTTACCATAATGCAAAACGTCAATTACTATTAATGTGAAACGTCAATTACCATAAAATCTCTTTTATTATTAATTAAATCAATTGACACACATTACACATGAGACACAAATAGTTTTACAATCCCTACTTTTTAATAATTTGTGAATCATTTAAGTAGTTTAATTGTCACTTATGCAGTCTACAAACGCTAACCAAAGGTATATTTGAGGCAATTATTTAGTGGTGGATATGTTTAATTGCCACTAAATTATCATTTGCAGCAGCTAGTGTGGCATTTCTCATAACCACCGCAAATTGAATATATATTGGCGGCAAATGGAATCTATTTAGGCATTGTCAAAAGCCTAAATCCGGCTGCAAGTTACAATCAATTAAGAATATAAAGAGATAATTTAGTCCCAAATAATCTATTCCACATATTTGAAGTTACTACAGAAAATTGCACAAGAAAAATGTCCACAGAATCCCAGTGTCTTTAGTGATTCGATTAATAAGATAACAATTTCAGAATACCGCTAATGGAAAAATATTTTCGGTGAGTACTCGCAATATCATTTATTAAATATGATAAAAAGTATTACTTAATTTTATATTATTATCTTTTATCTTTATAATTATTTTTATCTATATTTCATATTTTTATCTTTTTAATAAAGGAGAGTAGGTACTCTTGTTGTACCAAAAAAGTGCTCGTGTATGGAGTGGCATCAGTGTTACACAAATCAATGCAACAAAGAAAAGTGAAAAATAGAAGAGAAGAAGATGATTGAATGTGAAAATTATGTCTTTTGGGAAAAAAATTAAAATGATCCCGGCAGAGGTGCTCCTTTCACTAAGAGGGGGATACTTCAAATAATTTTTTTCCCCCTCTCCTCTCTACTCAGTCGATCCCCACTTTTGAAAAAAATTTATAGTGCATTCTTCAATTAAAAATTTGACACTTGACTTAAAAAACTTTTAATTTTTTCTTTCTCTCTTCTCTCTCTTACTCCCCCATTCAATATTGTGTACTCCAGATCACTGAATATGCTCTTTCAATTTTGATTGGTCCATCCCACTAAGCTCAGGATAGAAGGGGACCGCAAAAGATCTTCTTCGTAGTTAAAAATAAAAAAGACTTCATTAATTATTTAATTCTTTGGATGCTTTGAAGTTTGTTAAAAAGGGGTACGAAAAACTCGCAGCTATAAGCAAAAATTACGGGCAAGCAATGTACATTGTAACAATTTGTACCTTTGATATTTCATTTGGCCTAGTGATCGGTTCTTTATTGAGTCTCTTTGAACCATTTTATTTCGTTTTAGAAGTTTAAATATAATAATTTGTCAGTAGAAATGTGGAGATTTCAATGCCGTATCGTTCAGAGCAATTTTAAAATAACTTATAAATTTTCTAAAATAAAAAATATATATCTTCATTAAATATGTGTTTAAAAATAAATTTTGAATTGATTACCATTTAGATGGTGAGAGTGGTGATTGTGATGGCTGCGGTAGTTGAAATGATAATAGCTGATAGTGATGATGGTGGGAGCAAACTGTGAAGTATGAACAACATAAAATAAGCGAACAAATATGTACCCAAAAAAATAAAAAAAATAAGTCAACAAAATATTCGTCAAACAATAAATACCAACAAAATTGAACTATATATACTATCTTATCCTATTCAATCCTATCAATGTTATTTTTATCTAAATAGTTGTAGAAAGATATGTATCAAAGAAGCCAATATGGACAAAACCGATAGTAGCTTTAGCGTGAGCAAATTGAGTCGGTGAGTTCAACTCTCAATGAAAGCACCAATGTTAAGGGACGCGAACCCTTAAATATGGTTTCAGTAACAGAACCAAGAAACAGAGAGAAAATAAGGAAAAGAAACGAAACAGATTTGTATATATTTCTTGAATGAATATCAATGACATGTTACACTATATTTTATACAAAGCAATACAACTAACTTCCTGCTAGAGTTAACTAACTCACCAACCGAATGACACATGCACCTATACATGTGTTGAACTCAATCGTTCCCACCACTTGACTAATTACATGCAGTTCACACTGATACAGAATATGACTCTTAAAAGAATTCAAGCAACTAAGTCACAAATACTACTCACAAACTATTACACCAGGGTAACTACTACTAAACTCCTACTTACAACTAACTACTTACCCGTAACATAAGTTTTGTGTTTAATTTCTATGTATCCAAGAAAAGAAAAGAAAAGAAATAAAGCAGAGCAAACCTATCGAAGGATGGTAGCTCAATTGACCGAATAAATAAGGGTGATAGCATCTTCCATCCTACTGAAAGGAATTCAAAATTTTAATTTTAGGACCAGCCCGAACGTACTAATTGCAAAATAACGAACAGATTGAAATGTAAAAAAAAAAAACAGGCAGCACCAGAGTCCATTGTTATGGAAGAGGAAAGCTATCTGCACAAGACACAACCACTGCAGAGAGAGTTTCTCTACACATGGCACCGCCTGCAAGCTTGCTTACTCTGCATAGAGAGAAAACCATAGAACAAAAATAGGAGTTGAGAGTTGGAGGAACAGTGACTAAAATGTTACTCTTCGTCAACTTTTTTACCTAAATGTCACGCGAACAGTTTTATTTCTCAATCTATCACGGGGGGCGAGTTCGTTATCCAGTGAAGCGAACTCGGTTTGCGGACGTGTCACGTTTTTAGTGGACACCAAGTTCGCTACCCTGCGTAGCGAACTTCAAACCTTTTTTTTAATTTGGTGCTTGTTATCCACTAAAAACGTGACACGTCACCAAACCGAGTTCGCTACATCGGGTAGCGAACTCGCCCCTGTGACAGATTAGAAAATAAGACTGTTCGCATAAAAAGTTGGTGAAGAGTGGTACTTTGGTCACTATTCCAGAGTTGGAAGCAACTGCCACCAGAAGAAATCGGAGATAACTATTCAGCCTGTCTTGCAACGCATCGAAGATAGATAGATGCCTGATCCATTCTCACCAACGCTAGAGATATGGAGATGGATATAAGGGGAATAAGGATTCAGGGACAGTCTAGAAACATTGAAGAGAGAGTGCAAGAAAAAACGAAAGAAAGGAGAAGAGAAAGCAGGGCATCTAGGATTTCAAAGGGAGGCTCAAAATTCGGAGGATTTAGTGAAAAGAAAAGAGAAAGAAAAGGGAAAAAGAGAGATCCTGTACACATGGAAAGGTAAAGAAAAAGCGATGTCTGTGGGGATTATTGTCAAGTGAAGAGGTTGAAGAGAGGAATAAAAGTTCTTATTGGAATTCAAGCTACTCGAAAGCTATTTTTCTTTCTCTCCAATATAATTTCATCTGTAGCTATTACCATGGCAAGAAAACTGAGTTGTTGAAAACAATGTATCCTGATTGTGGTGATTACTCATATATAATACTCCTTGAGTCTGTGTTATTCCTACTAGGCACTCACTTACATTTTTGGATTGTCAATAGGGTTTTCATCTATTATTGCCTACTTCCTATTTGACGAAATGCTTGATAAAATTCCTCTCTATTTAGAGCTTTGTCTGAGACTTACACACTTTCCATTTGATTTTGCTTGCCTTGATGTTACTGTGGATACGATCGATGACTCATGTCGGAATAAAAGGCATGGATCAAGTGTCTCTTTTTATTTCATAAGTTAGACCAAACAGGTTTTGGAAAAAATTCTTATAACGAAAAACTCTTTTTTTTTATAACGAAGAAAAAAGATGAAAACTAAAAGTTCCTAGGAGGAGCTTTTTTTTAATGTTTTTCTTGAATTGTGTATTTTTTTTAAATGAAGAGTGATAAAGATAAAGATAGAGATAATTTTCTTGAAATATGTGATTTTAAGTAATTTTTAAGCTAAAACTTTTATGTAATTTTCAAACAGCTTTTAGCTTCTTTTTTTAAGCTTTAGCTTATAAGTAGCTTCTAACTTAAAAATAAGAGGATCCAAACAGGCTCCTGCAACATTTGTACTAAAATAAAAATTAAAAATTCTTGCAACATGTAAAATTGTAAATACGATAGGAACACCGACCAAAATGTCATTGTTCACTAAGTTTTTTACCTAAATGCCACGTGAACAGTGTTATTTTCCAATCTGCCACGGGGACAAGTTCGCTACCCGGTGTAGGGATTCAGTTTGCTGACGTGTCATATTTCTAGTGGATAAGAAGTACCCAGTTTAAAAAAAACAGATGGAGTTCGCTACATTGGGTAGCAAACTGGGTTAAAACCAAGTTCTCTATCCAGTGTAGCGAATTTGGTGTCCACTAGAAACGTGACACGTCAGCAAACTGAGTTCGCTATACCGAATATCGAACTTGCCCCCGTGACAGATTAAGAAATAACACTATTCATATGGCATTTAAATAAAAAACTTAGTGAACAGTGATATTTTGATCACTGTTCCAATACGATATTTGCTTTTTAGTTAAGCATGATGATCATTAATTTTGGACTCCTTTTTGTATTTGAACTGTCATAGCCAATTGTCCTTCTTTGAGGGGAAATCTGTCTATATATTGAAATATGAAATTTTCCGTTTGCTCTCACTCGTTCATGATCTGTTCATTTTCTCAGGATTCTAATATGGGCATGTAAAATACACTTTAACCAAAGTTGATTTTAAAATATAAAAGTGGGGCGGTGTGACATCTTCTTTCTGTTTTGATGTGGATTAATCTTATTTTATGAATAATAAGTTAGTTTTGTATGACTTTATTTTTTATATAATCCATAAACACCGAACAAAAATTTGTACATCCAATAACCATTTTCAAATGGATGTATCATGAATGCAGTGAGATTATATTTTCATTTTTTTATGCATAATTAAACTCCTGAACCTTGGCTAAAGAAAAATGTTTTCTAATTTTTTCAAATTAAATAAAATTAGCAATGATTCTATATATGTTTTTTTTATCAAATAATTTCGGATCGTTACATAGTGGGGAGAATCTATTAAGGAAAAAAATAAATATGAATTTGATCTATTTTTTATGTATTGCATAAGAAACATATTTTTCAACTTACTTTATTAAAACGGGTTCTAAAAGATTTAATGAAATGGAAAACTAGAATATGTTTGTGTTAAATATATGAGTTTTATTAATCTCATGTTGTAGGAGAGTAATTTTCTCTTATCATAGAAATAATCATAGGTGGGACCCACTCATTTATACAAAATCAAAAAAATAAAAATTAAACTAAACGGAAATTAATGGGTGTGTAGGAAATAGATATTATCTTATGTTGCATAAAAATAATATTTTCCTAAATATATATAATACATCCTTTTTGGCCGGGAAGCGTTCAGTATGTCCTTAAAATTTAAGGGTGAAAAGTTATTGAAAAAAGAAGTATCCTTTTAAAGGATACAAGTTTGTGTCTTTTTAAGTGATTTACACAAAGTCTGACCGGTAAGACTTTGTATAAATATGAAAAGTTATTTTATTTTCTTTCTTCGAATTCACATCGCTGACGAGTAAAGTAAAAAAAAAACTTTTCAGATTTACACAAAATATTATCGGCCAGATTTTGTTAAATCACTAAAAAGACACCATTTGTGTCATTTTAAAGGACATCAACTCAAACCCAAAGTTATTAGACAAATCGTCAACACATTAAAATTCAGTTTTATCTCATAGCTATGTTCATAAAAAATAGAAACAACTTTTAACCCTTAAAAGTTAGAGTTTGGTGTTTGTCATTTTAAATGACATAAGTTATGTCATTTTAAGTTATGTCATTTTTTCTCTCTTAAAATGACCTAACTTTGTATCATTTAAAATGACAAACATTTTTTCCTAACGGGGCATTTTGCAGAGGAGAAAAACAATTTTATCTGAGAATCTCGATTTTCAAAAATATGATTTTTACATTCAGTTTACGATAATATCCAAAAATTTAAAATTTAAAAAAATTCATTTTTTCGAAAATCTTGAAAAATGACACGTACCAAACACCCCCTAAAAATTAAGCATATCTGCGCACAAGACTTGATTATTAAAAGCGTCAAAATAAATTATGAAATTTGGGTTGACTCGTGACACCACATCAAAAATTTGTGTTTGTTACAAAAAAATTCGTATCATATCGTTTATCAAATTTGTGTCGATTTGTATTTGTTTTAAATTATTATTTTTTTAATTTCAACCCATTTTTTAATTGTTTTTTCACTTATCGTTTGACCTATAATTTATATGTTATTTATGTTGTATCATGTCAATCAACAAAAAAAATTCATATTATATTCGTGTTAAAGATTTTAACATTAACAAAAATTCGTATAAATTCATATCGTGATCATATTGACGTATTCATTCAAATTTATATCGTATTAACTCGTTTCGACACCTGCTGATGTTATTATCCCCAATCGAGATAATCCCAAATCCAACGGTTCATTATCCAAAAACAAATGCAATTATAGCAAATTCTCTTCATCTCATTTTTAATCTATATCGGTGAGTTAAGAGTGGCGTTCACATCTTTCCTTTCCTCTTCTTAACGAATCAGCAACACTCTCTACTCTCGCAGTATTGCCACGTGTCCCGTTGATTTCAATATTGTATTTATTTATTTGGAGTTTCCTTCGTTCTCATGTATTTATCACTCCCCACCAAACTAACTACCTTTTTTCACATTTACATCAATTCTAATCAAATCTTTTCAAACTCTGAATTATCTTTTCTCGCACTTTCTTTTCTATTTTCTCGGGAAAATTATCTCACCGGAAAACTTCAATTGCTTTTGCCTCGCGATCTCTTCAGCGGTATTCCGAACTCCTATTTCGCTTCTCGAATTGCTCAAGTTTGGGGACGAGCGAGCGAGGGAAGGTCCTTGGTCAAACGAACGCGTTGTTCGTTAACCCCATGGAGAAGAACGCGGTGTGCACATCGGAGTCCGTCGATGGAAGCCGCGATGTGTGGAGCTCCAAATCCTCCGATTCTTCCTCCGCTGATCATCTCGTTGTCATGGTCAATGGAATTCTCGGAAGGTATATGATGGCATTTTCGCTCAATTCCTTTTATTGATTTTGATGAAATGCTGATCCTGTTGATTTATTCGATCGTGTTTTTTTTTATGTTCGTGTGTTGGTTATTGTTATTCGATTGGAATTTTGAGATTATGTGCTGTGAATGTGATTGTTTGAATTGATTCTTGTTTCTTGGTAAATTCCTGTATTTTTTTTTATTTTTTTTTGTTGAATGGATACGTTTAGTGTTATCAATTTAACAGATTTTGTGTTTGTTGCATAAAGTGGATGATTCATGTTTTAACTGTTTGTTCCTGCAGTGCAACAGATTGGAAGTTTGCGGCAGAGCGATTTGTTAAAGAGCTTCCCGATAAAGTGTTTGTTCACTGTAAGGATCATTGTTATCTTTCAAAAGCTTTGATGATCATACCATGTGGTCAAAACAAGAGCGTCTGACTTAAAGAGATTATTTTATTTATGTTATGACTCTTTTACTTGTGAATTAAGCAGCTACAATTCATCAATAGTATGTCTGCCTTTGATCTCATGCAGAATTTCATTCTCATAAGCTACTGTGATTAATATAGTTGCTACTTTTCCTTGGAATCAGACAGTTTGGATATAGTGTCTTAGCTATTTAGAATAACATTAGTCTTGGTATGGTGAACTTTCGATGATTCACTATTCTAATTATAGACCTGGTGAAATTGTAGTTTATGGTGCTGAGAAATTTGAAGTCTTCTTGTTAATGGAATGTCTATTCTTGTTTACTTATAAAGATTTGTCTTTGGTTATTTAGGAGTGTTAAATATCATAACCCGAGAGAATGTGGTGAATTCCGTGTATTTCAACTACACAACAGAGACTTTATGATATAGCTGAATGAAACGGAATTACAAAGAGATCTTCTCTCATACTAAACTACTCTATACTGTTCTATTTACTACACACTCTCTCAAGTCGGAGCATATAGATTATATGTACCAAACTTGTTACAAATGTAGTCTATTCGAGGACTTCTCAAAGACTTGGTGAATACAATAGCTAGTTGATAATTTGAGTTAACAAAATTGGTGGGTATATCTCCCGAGATGACATTTTCTCTGACGAAATGACAATCTATTTCAATATGTTTAGTCCTTTCATGAAGTAGTGGCTTGGAAGCAATATGCAAAACAACAGGATTATTGCAAATGAGAGTTGCAGTAATGAGTTGTTTTATTCAAACTTGAGCTCCTTAAGTAGTTGTTTTAGCCAAATGAGTTCACAAGTAGTTGTGGCCATAGAACGATACTCTGCTTTAGCACTCAATCTGTCAATTACACTCTTTCTCCCTTTTACATGTTAGTAAGTTATCTCCATCAAATACACATTATCCAAAGGTAAATGTTTGATTAGTGGGGCAACCTTCCTAATCAATATCTTGGTATCCCGCAGCCAAGCTATGACCTTTGTCTTCATAGAAAAGAACTTTTCCTAGAGCTATTTTAATGTACTTGAGAATACAAATCACTCATCTTAGTAATCTTCACAAGTAGAAATAAGAAACTGACTTATCACACTAATTGCAAATGAGATGTTTGATCAAGTGACTATGAGGTAGTTCAACTTCCCAACTAATTTTCTATACCTTTCTGGATTTGAGAATGACCCTTCTTGATTTGGCAGAAACTTGATATTTGGATTCATAGTAGTGTCGACTAAGTTAACATTCAACAAAGTTGTTTCATCAAGAATGTTCATAGCATATTTCCTCTAGGATATCACAATGCCATATTTGGATTGGGCTACCTCTATCCCTAAGAAATATAAGAGTCTTCCAAGGTCCTTTGTCTGAAAATGATGGCAGAGATGTTTTACCTGAGTAATGCCATGATGATCATCACCCGTAATGACAATGTCATCTACATACACTACCAAAGAAAACTCTAGGGCTGCAAGCATATGGAGAAGGAGTGGTTAGGGGCGGTGATGGTGGGGTAGATTGAACCAAAGGAGTGACCAGAGGAGATGGTGGTGGGTTATATTCAACCGAAATAGGGGGTAGAAATAATTGAGCATAGACAGAGTCATTGGGAAAGGTGGAGCCAAAGAACGGGTAGACTCAAAGAAAGTAACATTTGCCTAGATAAAGTAACGACAAAAACTAGGAGAGTAACAACGACAACACTTGTGTTACTGAGGGTAACCAAGGAACACATTGTGACTTCGCAGCAAATTTATCAAATGCGGCATGTCGCGGTCAACCCCGAAAAACGCTATAGTGTTATAGCGGGTTGCGGTTGCGGAAATAGCGGAATAGATATATGACAGAAATAATGACAAAAAGAAACATTTTTTAAAGGCAGAGATAGCAGAAGTGACAGAGAGAGATGCAGATAGACTAAAAAACCCTTAAAAATTTTCTGTTACACAATTAAATTTAGGACAACATTGACATTTTGCCTTATGACAGCAATATAGCCGCAAATGTGATCGCAATGGCCGCTATTGCATTCTGGTGCGGCGCGGTGCGGTTTCTTGCGGCGAGGCACCGCAACTCCCATACGGCGCGGCTAGCGGTGCTATTGTGGTACTATTAACTACTATGCTTCGCGGACCACCTGTTAGAGACTGAGACTGAAGTCATGGACAAAACAAGTAGATACAAGGACATTAGGGGCCAGGGAATGCAACTGTTGATGGGGAATAAAGACAGAGTATAGTATTTGGTTATCAAGGACTGAGGAGTGAGGAGGGCATGCTATTAATGAGATGGGAAGCAGTGAGGACATCTCCCCAAAAATAGAAGGGAACATGGCATTGGAGTAAAGGTTTCCGAGTAGTTTCAATGAGGTGATTGTTTTTGCATTCGGCAGCCACATTTTGTTAGGGGGTGTGCAAACATTATGTAGGGTGAAAGATGTTGTTAGATGCAATTTTTTTTTGAAATTGATGGGATAAATATTCAGGGGAATTAATACTACAAAAGTGAAAATGAGAACAGCAAAATGAGTAAGTAGTACATTATAAAACCGGTAACAAGAGTAATCATCAATAAAAGTAACAAAGTATCTTGACCCTATAGTAGAAACAATACAACTTGGACACCAAACGTGTGAATGAACCAAAGCAAAAGGAAATGAAGCTCGACGACTTACTCGATTGGGAAACAAACTACGAGTGAGTTTCCCAAACTACCATAGCTCCCACGACAAACTAGATAAGGTAGACAAATGCGGCATTATCTTCTTGAGTTTAGCAAGACTCGAATAACCCAACTGAACGTGAATGGTAAGCGAAAAATCCATAACAGAGCACACCTGGGATGTGGTGGAAAGGTTATAAAGACCATTGGACTCAGATCGAGCACCAATTGTTTTCCTCGAACTCTAGTTTTGCAAAATCACGAAATTTTAGTAAAGCAAACAATACAGTTAAGAGACCTAGTTAAGCGACTAATGAAAATGAGATTGAAGGAAGAATTAGGGACATAAAACATAGGGTTATACTTTCTCTAGTCACAGGAGAAAAATTCTCTTTCCTGCCCACACATTACAACGTGTGGGGTCCATTGAAAAGAGAAAAGGAAAAAAAATGGGACCCACACCTTGTATTGTGTGTGCAGGAGAGGGAATTTTTCTCTTGTAATATGAGACAAGTATAACCCTAAAACATATTATCAATGAAATAGATGGAAAGAGGATAACAATGTCATTCCCTTGGTACTGAACCAACAAACCATTAGCCCCGGTAAAAGTGGGCAAGGGACCAGATGTGCAGAAAGAAGTGAATTAAGACTAATTACTTGAAATATAGTTTGACGCATCAGAATCGAGAACCCAAGGGTCAAGAGAGTGCGATTGAGAGACACCAGCAAAGGAATTACTTGTGTGCAAGAAAGGCATTTGAACTGGAAGCACGCTTCTCCTCATACCATTGCATGACGTTAGTGACAATAGACGGAGGTGGCTGTGGTGTAGTAGTCAACTGAGAGTTAGAGGCAGATGAGGCTTGAGAAACATAAGCTAAGTAAGGAGGGCGACCATGAAGATCCCTGTTGGGATCAATAGTATGGCTTAACTTGTTGCAATTAGTGTAGTGATTGCAACCCTTAGAGGATTTGCATGCATAACTAGAACCCTAGAGAGAATTGTTTAGGAATCAACCAGTGAGGGAACAGGTGCAAGTGCAACAGGCATCATAGGCTCCTTAGAAATTATAGGTGAAACCCTAGCAATGTTGATTAAACAGAATCTAGAGTTGAGATAGTGGTAGAGCCGGCTAGCAGAGTACTCCGTGTAAGCCATAAAGAGCCAATAATATGAAAATGGTGTTCTGGTGCTTAAGTTCATTAGCAAGGTCCTCAGCAGGGGGTAGAAGGTTATTTATGTTGTGAATCACTTCATGAACCTTCCCTAAATAAGCAACACCCTAGAGACACCTTGTTAGTATAAGGCTCCTTGACCTAATGCCATACAGACTCACAAGTAACATGAGCACGAAAGATCAGCTTGAGTGACGAGTGGATAAAGGACTTGATGATGCTGCGTTACTGGGCATTAACCTTTTTCCACCGAGGGCCTTCATTCCCACAACAATAGAGTTTGCCTTAATGCTGTAATGATCAGCATAATCTTGTCCATCAAGCCAAAGTTTGAGCTCGGAAGCCAAAGAGTCATAATTAGAGCCATCCAAATTGTCCATGTATAACGGAGTATTAACAAAATTGTTTAAAACTTGAAAACTAGTTCCTCGAGCTTCAGAGCATCCTTGGATGCATCACTGGGTTGAGAGTCAACCATATGTCACGTGGAAAAAAAAAAGACAAAAAATGGCATGAACAAGTACACGAAGGAGAAAAAGTCTTAGTGCCACCAATAAGAGAGTTGAAACCATAAGATCCATACAAACTTGGAATTGGAACATAAGGACGAGTCACCTAGAAGAAGTCGCCGGCAAAATGGATGCCACACGTGCTCCCACAATCCTTTGCAGCGACCTGGACCCCGCTTCCAGTTTGGGAATGCGACTTGGATAGACATGACCACCTGCAAACAACGGTCAAGATAGTGGATGTCTTGCTTAAAATTTTTCCAGTCAACGGCAGTCATCGACGGTCACATGGCGGTTGAACAATGATATAGGCTCTGGGATGGCTTCTGAAGAAGGTCTGAGGTAGGAAATTGACGGACGTGACAATTTCAGTGAATTTTTTTACTAAACGGGTAGTGGGCTTACCGGATAGATACAGATTTGAGTTCTTCTCTTTATGCTGTGGATACTATGTTGAATATTAGGACCCGAGAGGTATGTGAAGAAATCCATGTGTTTTAACTACGCAACGAAGATTCTATTATATAACACAACTCAAGGAACTACAAAGAATCTGAAATACAGAAACTTAGTCCCTGAAGGCTTCCTGATTTCCTCCTTACTTTTATTCTTCAAAATATGCATACCCTCCATTTTCTCTCCCCCTGCTGAATGACGACCTGAATCTACCATCCCACTACCCCCTAATTCCTCCTCTCCATTCACAACTTGCCACTTGCACTCTTTTCTAACTCACTCCAATTTTTCCATGTTAACAGTTCTTTTCCTGTTATTACTATAGACACTGCAGCCATAAACTTTGGGTTGACTATTACTTTGGGCCTTATTTTTAACCTTTCTCCTGTACACAAATCTCATTGCTCATCTCTAAATAATTATATGAATTTCCGTTAATTAATAAGATAATCAAAAGGAGATCCTAATTGATTTCTAAAAATAAGGAAACAAAAAATACAATGGTTTCCACAGATTTATCAAGTTTGAATGTTTAGGTATATTTTACTTGGCTCCTTAATGGACCAGTTTGTATGCTTTCTGTTTTAGATGACTTTGTTTTTTTTAGCATATTAATTTCTTCAGGAAACTAGAGCAGGCTTTAGATTTTTTGTGTATTGTGCTTGCTTTTACATTTTCCCCATCTTATTTTACGCAGGTAGCCAACGAAATGTGTCTATGTTGACACTAGATGGTGTGGACATAATGGGAGAGCGATTGGCGGAGGAGGTAAGTATTTCACTATATAGAAGATTTGTTTTATGTCATTTGAAAGTGAATTTAACCTAATTTCTCTATATTATCCATGGACAGAGATTATATTACCTGATTCTTATCATTTATATAAGTTTTATAAATATTATCGTGTTTATGATAGATGATAACGAATGTCTTCAGTTGTTATATATATATATACACCAAATCATGTAAGGTATACTGCATCAAATATGTTTTTACATATCTTCTCTACCACTTATAAAGCATAACCTGTTGAAAGCATTCTATGTGAAGCTTTCATAAAATGTTCATGAGTGATGTATAAGAAAACAAAGGTCTTTCTATAGTAGAATTCTGGTGGGATTTAATGTTCTAAAGTTTTGGGCTGAAAAATCTTTAGTCTTAATATCTGACTACATAATCTTCAGGTGGGATTTAATGTTTTTCTTTAGTCTTTAGTCTTAATCTTTAGTCTTAATACCATGGCATTGAATACATAATCATTATTGCTATTTACAACAAATTTAACTTTTAGGTCCTTGAAGTGATTCGAAGAAAGCCAAATATGCGTAAGATCTCCTTTGTTGCACACTCAGTGGGAGGGTTAGTGGCACGATATGCGATTGGGAAGCTGTATAGGCCACATGAAAAAAAAGATACTGAGGACTCGAGCAACAAAGATAGTAAGGAGGACTCAATGGGTACAATATGTGGCTTGGAGGCTATGAATTTCATAACTTTTGCTACACCTCATCTGGGGTCAAGGGGCAATAAGCAGGTACCAACATCCTATATTTACTTTATGTTGTCCATATCTAAATGATATGGGTTAAAGAAACTGTTGAGATGTAATTATTCTAGCTTAGTTTAGTCTGCAGGTTCATTGTACATATGATTAGTTAGGTCCCGTGTGATTATTACATTAATATATATGCAGTTGTCTCTTGCATGCATTGACATAGCATGTGCTTCTCTTATCTCCCTCTCTCTTTCAACATGGTGTCCTGAGCCTAAAGAGAGGCCATCCAAAACCGTTCATGCCAAGTGGACCTGCTGCCCACTGTTGAATTTTTTTTCAGCCTATCTGCATGGTTGTGTCTCACCATAAATCAGGGATGATCATGTAGTTCTTGCACTTTGTTGGGATATTTTCTTGAAAAAGGGTTGCATCACCTTCTGCAATTTGGGTATTTAAATATGTTGACTGGGTTTTGAATTTCAGGTTCCATTTCTTTTTGGGGTAACTGCATTTGAGAAACTTGCAAGTTGTGTTATTCATTTGATTTTTAGAAGAACGGGTCGGCATCTTTTCCTTACTGATGATGATGAAGGAAAACCTCCATTGCTTAAACGCATGCTTGAAGATTCTGATCAATGTTATTTCATGTATGTTTGTTGCTTACCTCATTTGTTTCCTTATATATATGGAGTTTATTGAGATTGTTTCCTTTAAGGGGTCTTCATGTTCTGCAGGTCTGCATTGCGTACCTTCAAACGGCGGGTTGTATATTCAAATGTGGGCTATGATCGTATCCTTCATATTAGCTTCTTCTGTCTTCATTGCATATTTTTTCATTTGGTTTTCCTTTACTAAAACAACTCTAGATATTGTTGGCTGGAGAACATCATCCATTAGACGTGATTATGAACTTCCAAAGGTATGTTTGCTGACAACTTTTTTTATGCTACCTGATTTAACGGATCATTTGTTACCATTTAGTGATATAAAAATATTTGGTTGGCAGTGGGAGGATACCCTCAACGAAAAATATCCACATGTTGTATATGAAGAGCACTGCAAAGCTTGTGATGCTGAGCAGTGTGACTTAATGGAAGATAACAGCTCTGACAAGATAGAAGGTTGGCATCTCCAGTTTTTTCTTTTTTCTTTTTTAATTACCTTATCTGCCGTTGTTGCCTTGTACATTTGAAAACTCTATGGTCTCTAGGAAGTTTGCTCTCTTTTTTCTGTTTTCCCCCACACTGTGTGCTCAGAACATGGTTGACCTTCTCGTGCTTTGCCTCCGCCATATGATCTTTGTGCATTCAGTTCTGTGTAGATACTATAGATATTAACCTAGGGCTGTTCATTAAACGTTGGGATTTTCTGTCCTTCATTTGCAGTTCTGTCTAGAGTACTACGGGTATTATTAACCCAATACTGTTGCTAGCTAAATGTTGGGATTTTCTTTGTCCTTCATTTGCAGATAGACATTATATCCTTAATTGTTTGTTTTAGTAAAAATCCATAATCTTGTGCATCAAATAATTGTTTTCTCTATATACAAAATTCAAATTTGTATGCATTAAGTAATCCCAGTAGAAAGTTGAGCATTATTCATGGAGTGCAGTCAAACCACGAGAAATATAAAACAATCTCTGAAAATAACCCTGATAAAAAATGGCAAGTTTCTTGCTATTGATCCCTTAAATACACCTTGGGGTCGTTAGGAGAGACCATAAAAAATCCTTACTCTAAATTGCTGTCACTTCTACTAAATTTGGTTTTTATAGAGCCCAATACTGTTTATTGATCCATTTGTCCTACATAGTAGGATAAGACTTGGTTGTAATTGTCGTTGTTGATCTTTCCCTATATAATTAAGTGTTGCTTAAAATTGTACAAAGGAGTAATGTATGGTATGTTTCTTTTATGTTATTTTTTGTTCTCCAAATTGTAAGATTTCTAACTGGAATGAACACCTGCAGAGGAATTGGTAACAGGCTTATCTTGTTTGTCATGGGAAAAAGTAGATGTGAGCTTCCACAGTAGCAGACTGAGATTTGCTGCTCATAGTGTCATTCAGGTCTGTGTATTGGCACTGCTCTTGCTATCCCGTTGTCTGTATGTAGCGTATCCTTTAATTTCTGATATATGGCACTATCATAATTCATCATAACTAATTAAAGTTTTACTCTATTAATACAGCATTCTTATGTCAGACATGATATTATATTTCTTTGAATACGTCGTTTTACCTGCCTATGTCCTTTATCCATCTTTTACAATGGCTATTTTTACAGGTCAAAGACCAAATCACACATATAGAAGGTGCAGATGTTATACAGCACATGATTGATCATTTTCTTAACTAGAAGCTGTTTTTCTTTAGAGTTGTATACTTCCCTCCTAGCAATATAAGCTTATCATAGGTAAATCTGAAATGGCTATGCTATCTATAGTTAAACCTGATTGATATTCAAATTTATCCGAAATTGAATTCGTTGCAGGATGGAAACATTTGGCTCCCTGAGTAACAAAGTTCTCCACTAGTTGAGGTCAAAAAGCAATTCAAAATTTGTTTTTTCGTGATCCTTAACAATGTAGAAAGTACGTCTATGATATGTAGAATTGTAGATTCTTTGTTCCACAAAAGCATTACTTGAATCAATATGATAGGTATCAACCAAAAACAGAAAAAAAATAGCACAAAATGGAAGTGACTTTGTATTAATATGGAAGTTTATATTAGCACAGTAACATTGGACAGAAATCAGGAAAGTGTAACAATGTGAAACTAAAAAAATTACAAAATGGCAGAAAAAAATTAAGATAGTTTTAGGGCTGTTTGAGACGCTCTAGTCTCTCGTGATCTCAACTAATCCCAGATTTCCAACAGAGTATTTACCTACTTAACCACCTTGTCTCTTGTTTATCTTGAGATATTTTCGTTCAACTCCTGTTTTGTTACAGCTCAAAACGCAACGTCTCATTAATTGACCATTGCTATAGCATTGCTGTGACATCAACCTACAAAATAAAATTCTCGATTAGTTATCTATTCTAACATCATAATCACACTAGAATATTTTAATTTAACATATAATTATCCTAAAACACTTAGAAGCACATATCATGCATATTATAGTAAAATAATCATGCTTTATTATAATTTTATATCTAACTAGGCAATAATTCAACAATTATAAAGCTCAAAAATAACTCTCACTTGGAGAGTTAACAAAAAGTTTCGCAAGTAGCTGATGGAGCACAGGGGGTAAAGAATTGAACTAGTACTAGGTTGGACCTCTAAAGGTGGTGGCAAATACTCTAGTGGTGAATGAGTTTCTGGCCCTGACTCGGTATATAGTCGTTTTGAAGGTGTCTAGATGCTCCTGAGAATCTTGGGTCCCTTCGTACTTGGGCAGCCAAGGGTTGGGTTGCCATCATGACAAAGTCTATGAAGGGACTATCTTCCTTCACTTCCTCAGTGTGCTGATTGTGGGCGGCCTGGCCCTACACAGTGCTGGATTCGAGTGCGTGGGAGGGAAGTCATCCTTGAGTGTTGTCGGCGTGGATATTGCTAGGGCCTAATGCTTGCTAGCATGATGGTAGGCCTGTGTTTCTCCCTGATTGTATGGCGGAGGTGGAGGCATATTTTCTCCCCGACGTTCCCCTAACAATCTTTCCATGTTTTCGAGGCATTGCAATATCAGGGTCATCATGGCTGGCATGAAATTCCCACCTTGGTTGGTTGCGCAAGGGCTTGGGTAAGCAAGTGGGACGAAGGCGGAGACAGAATCCTCGCCCATATTGTTGTTTCCTAGTACATTAGGGTTGTGCATGCATTGTTGCGGGGCCCCTCACTATTGTTGTGCCTCCTTCATTCGATTCGGCATTTTGGGGGCTGTGGCGGCGGAGGTTGTTGCTGCTAGTGGTGGTTACGCAATAGGCTGCATATATTCACTACTCTGGGGTGGAGATCGAAGTTTATCGTTCCCAACAAACAATGTCAATATTTAATCCCAGTGGGTCGGGATTATTATTGGATCTCTGAACTAGCAATGTTTATGGCAGAAAAAACCGCAAATGATGAGAGATCATTGTGTATAAACAGGAAGCTAGGAGTCAAAATGAGGTGGGTGATGTTACCAAAAAAAAAGAGGTGAGTGGATGTGTGTTTACACATTGACAACAAATAAAAATTAGAGCTATCGAGAATATACGCATAACCATTTATTTGTGAAGGGGGTTTCACTAAAAATGAATAAAATCCATCTTGCCTTGGCGTTCAAGAAGCCCCCTCCGTAACAAAAGCTTTCTACCAATATAAACTGTCATATACTCTACCCTTTCAATACATAGGCTTTTATTCCCTGAAACTTCCCATGACAAAGAAAAATCATAAAATAATAAAGGATATTTTACAGATTTCATCTCATACGGCTCCTCGTTCAATTCTTTCGAAGTCATTGGATCCTTTTCCTGTTATACTTTTTTGTTGGGATAAATCTAAACCGGCTTTAATGTATTTTAAACTTCGGTGATTATACTCTTTTCGAATGACAAATCAACAGAATAATCATACATCGATTCATAATACTTAAAAATTATTCATAACATGGGATTAGAATTATTTTACACAAGTGTAAGTTATCATCTTAATTTTGATTGTTGATCTTATTTATAACATGGGATTAGAATTATTTATATGTAAATCGTTAAATGAATATGTTATAGACCTGACAAAGACCCATATTCTAGAAGGACCAATAAAAGACAGCACAAAAGGAAGAGAATCTCCTATTGATGACGATCCTATCCAGACAGCTAAGCAGTTGGACTTGGGCCCCCAATATTCCTAAGAGGCCCAGAAGTATACTCCTTCAGGTAACCCATCTATAAATAAGGGGTTAAACTAATAAGGTACGCACTCTCAAAACCCTCTCTCTTAGCTTGTCACTGTGCACACACCCCACGCCTTGATTATGTCGATTATTATTGTGCACAGTACAGTGATCGACCTACCCTCAAAGGTATCTCATTCATAGATACTTGAGAGAGGACACCTAGATCCTACATAAAATATACCAGCCACCGGTTGGACATCTCTGTCTTTCAGACAGAACATTGGCGCCGTCTGTGGGGAACGATAAACTTCGATTCCCACCCAATAATGGTGAAAGCGCAGTAGCCACCGCCTCATCCAAATCCTAACACGATAAATATAATCAATCATTTAAGGCAGATCGGAGTTCGCAATTTCTGCAAAAAAGCATGACGAAATTGAAATAGAGATTGAGATCAAATCATGGCTACCCCGGTCGTCGAGATCATGGTTGAGATTAAGATCAAGACCAAGACCGAGACCCTGGCCCGAGATCAAGAATAACAAAATGGGAGCAAATCAAGTAAAGAGCAAAAGCTAAGTTTTCTTCTTTTGTCTAGTCTTAATTTGCCTTAAAAAACTTTTTTTTTTTATTTTAAAAAAAAGAAAAAAAAGTGATCCATCTTTTTAATATTATTTGAGAAAAGGATGCATCTTTTTAATATTTTATATCGATATTCGATGGAAACACCATCTTTTAAAGGATCTACCTTTTTGAAATTTTACATCCTTTTAATATTTGAGAAAAGATCCACAAGGATCCAGCCAGAGCAACCAATTTGAACTCCAGGTTAACAATATGTTTTTATAATTCAAAAGTAAATATGCAAGTTCATATTCATATGTTATTATATGAAGGTAACCCGATGAGTGTAGATCATGTGACTTTGAATATGCATATTGCTCATCATGATTGAAAGCATAGGAGCAAGCCAAGCTATGTTTTGAATCAATATTCCCCTAATCATTGAAAAGTGCAAGGCAGGCAGATATATTTTGAATCAATAGTTAACAATGTGACGTTATTATACTTCAATTTCATTAATTGCTAAAATATTCATAAATGCCATCAATTGTCAATCGCTTGAAAAGTGGGCTATTATATTGGCAATATGTTGGCTTGTTCACAGAGCGGCTACTATTTTGCATTTTATGATCCTTATTTTACGGCATGAATAAATGCTTTTTACAAGCCATGTTTTTAATATATTTATGTGCCAAGATTCTATCAAAAATATTTATGGCCTCAATCTGAAAGCTTGCATTTTTTAAGGCCAAGAGATGGTAGGTCCGTGGCTATATTTTTTGTTGATAACTTATTCTCAATGGTTGTGCTATGCATTACAATTAAAGAGGAAGAACGCAGTGGGCGCAAAGAGACTACTGCATGTAGATGTTGCAGCAAATTTTATGACAATGCACCATTTCATAAGGTTGGTTCACTCAAATTGAGCAATCAAGAAAAATGAAGTGGTGAAGACGTGAATGTCTGCAACCACAAAATAAAATTAAGGGCCTATTTGTCGATATTGTAACGTGTAAAGCAGCCAAGAACATATTGGCTTCAAAGGCTATCAGTCAATTTTGAAAAGTCATCTTGTAATATCTGTTAGAGCCAAATTAATGAAGAATAGTGGGACCCGCAAAGATAAGACAAGTCTGCTCAAATACAAAATCATGATATGGAAGCCAGCAAAGAAAACTCATCACATGAGGTAGCGGATCATTAGCCAATTGATTTGCATTAATGCCAGCAACGCCACTTGTGATTCAAAACCAACCTGGATTACCTGAATTTCATCAAGGCCGGATAAACCCAGGTCCTTTTGGTAACTCGGACAATTCTCAGACCGCGTGAAAACCCGGTTGAAGACCCTTTCTAAGGCATGTTTGCAGCAAGCTCGGTGGACGGCCAGAAATACAATCCAGATAAGGATATAATTTCTCTTATGTTAATTCACTTATTATCATAATATGACATCTCATAGTTGCACAAACCACTTACAATTTTCCCAAGCAAAAAATGGGTAATTAATATGCAGAATAAAGAGGAGTTGGATTGATATTCAAAGCCTGCTTCAATTGGCATATCAGCTAACACCCAACAATAATCATCTCAGCTAAGTCATGGCCAGAGCTGGGATCAAACTTCAATAATTACAAAAATTTGGCATCACGACCAAAACGAGGATCAGATTTCGGAGTCGTCCTCTATTACAAGCAGGATGTTTATAAACTAACGGGGAAATACTCATTTCCTTTATATAATTTCTTGCTGGATGAAATTTTTACATGCTTTGAAATTTCTATAAATGTTGGTATATGATATATATACTTCTTAAAAGTTGGTCAACATTGCTATACATGCGTATATTATTAGCAAAAGCAGGTTGGCAAATATTTTATGAAAAAAGGAGCGACAGATTTCACCAGGAGGCCACGTTCCCTAAGTTTCATGGAATATAGATGAAGATCAACAAAATTGGGGAGCATTGAGCCTTCGTGATGGACGCTCAATCAAATCCGACATAATGAATTATGGTCAACTAATAATTATTGTTGATTGATGTTGATCAATTATTAATTGTTAATTGCAATTATTATCTAATTACACCTGGATAATTACTGATTATTGGTTGAATAAATATTATTGCTAATTTCCTTCTTCATACTTTATTATGTTGCAAAGAATAATCACTCAGGTGGTGTGGAGATCCCTTCTAAAAAAGGTGGAAAAGATCTAGATCCACTCAAATAAAGAAGGAAATCCACCTAGATGAATGCAAGACTTGGGCGAAAGAAGCCAAGCTGAAAGAAGAGTCAAGGCACAAGAAGCCGGGCTCGAGAAAATGAAAAGACCACGGCAAATGAAGCCGGGTTCAGATAAAATGGCACCGCAAAAGAAGCGGAGCCCAAATTAAAAAGTCATGCAAGAAGAAGAAGCAATGCAAAGAGGCAAAATGGGTCTCCTTAAATATAAGGCTTCAACAAACGAAGCCAAGTCAGAATGAAGACCGGCCTTCCGAGATATAAATGGTTTATTAAAAGGAGCCAATTCAACATAAAGGCAGAAGACGGATATGGCAAGATCCAATCCGTGATAGAAATGAAGATCCGATAAGCAAATCGGAGATAAAAAATGAAAACGGATATGGCGAGGTCCAATCGGAGATAGAAATGAAGATCCGATATACAAATCGGAAGTAAATGAAGACGGATATGGCGAGATCCAATCCGAGATAGAAATGAAGATCCGATATGCAAATCGGAAGTAAATGAAGACACATATGGCGAGATCCAATCCGAGATAGAAATGAAGATCCGATATGCAAATCGGAAGTAAATGAAGACAGATATGGCGAGATCCAATCCGGGATAAATATAAATCCAGGATATAAACTGGAAGACGAATCCAATCCGAGTTCGAACATAAGAATAATGCATACATGTGACATCAAGCCTGGTTCAAGGAAATCAGGAGGACGCTTCCGTAATCCAAACTGAACTAAAATTCAAGGAGGCAGATTGAAGCGACACTAAATATGGATCCTTGTGATTCTGATGCATCAACATAAATCTGAGATATAAGCGCAATTTGTCACGCTGACTCTGATCAAGTCGAAATGCTTCGCACTAAGGTCGCAAGACCCAGGTGGGACATGTGACAATACTGCCTTTACCTTGGATAGTACCAGGTTACAAAATCCAGGTCATGATTGAAGGCGACAATAATCACCTTCATCAATGCTGACTTAACAAAACGTTAAGTTAAAACAAACATGCGTCACAGAGAGTGGCAAAAAGCGAAATCCGTATAATGCTTTGACCTCTGCCAGGTCAATATACCGGAACTCGTAAAATGCACGAGTTGCGAAAATAAGAATTCATTCGAGTTGTAAAGAATGAAGACGGGTTTGGAGAGATGGGATCCTGGGAAAAAGGATCACGCTCCAACCCACGACGAAATGGAGATGGGTTTGGAGAGATGGGATCCTAGAAAAAGGATCACGCCCCAACCCGCGACGAAATGAAGACGGGTTTGGAGAGATGGGATCATAGAAAAAGGATCACGCCCCAACCCGCGACGAAATGAAGACGGGTTTGGAGAGATGGGATCATAGAAAAAGGATCACGCCCCAACCCGCGACGAAATGAAGACGGGTTTGGAGAGATGAGATCATAGAAAAAGGATCACGCCCCAACCCGCGACGAAATGAAGACGGGTTTGGAGAGATGAGATCCTAGAAAAAGGATCACGCCCCAACCCGTGACGAAATGAAGACGGGTTTGGAGATATGGGATCCTGGGAAAAAGGATCACGCCCCAACCCGCGACGAAAAGAAGACGGGTTTGGAGAGATGGGATCCTAGAAAAAGGATCACGCCCCAACCCGTGGCGAAATGAAGACAAGTTTGGAGAGATGTGATCCTAGAAAAAGGATCACGCCCCAATCTTCGACAAAATGAAGACGGGTTTGGAGAGATGCGATCCTAGAAAAAGGATCACGCCCCAACCCATGACGAAATAAAGACGGGTTTGGAGAGATGGGATCCTGGGAAAAAGGATCACGCCCCAACCCGCGACGAAAAGAAGACGGGTTTGGAGAGATGTGATCCTAGAAAAAGGATCACGCCCCAACCCGCGACGAAATGAAGACGGGTTTGGAGAGATGGGATCCTAGAAAAAGGATCACGCCCCAACCCGTGACGAAATGAAGACGGGTTTGGAGAGATGAGATCCTAGAAAAAGGATCACACCTCAATCTGAAACGGCTCACAAGTCAAAACGATGAAACAAGACGAAGTCAAAAAATGACACCTGCGTCAAATATTATAAAGCCAAGGTATTGGAAACCTACGTCTAGCAACGTGCAAGAACCTGGATAGAAAACGGGTTAAAAATAAAAAGCACATTGTAGGACTGTGGCTTCTAGCCGAGGCATAAGAAAACGGAAGGACGCTTTCGAATCCTAAATGTTGTCAAAATAAACAACATGTGAAAAGCTGTGATAAATGAAATCAGCCTTGAAAAATAAGGGGCAGATTGGTACGACCTTGATCAAGTCACCATGACGCCTCAAATTTGAAAACCTCATTAAGAAAATTGGGTTAAAAGCAAAAGGCAGAATCCACATGAAAGACCTTGGCTAAAGTCATTTTGTTCAATTAACGCTGAAAAGCTATAACTGAATCAATAAAGCTACAGTGCAAGAAGTTGGGCTCAAAACGAAAGCCTCAGGAGGAACAATTACGACATCGATATTAAAAGGAGGCAAACACTGCCTCACCAAAGCACCACCTCAACCAATAAAGATGCCAAGTCAAAGCAAGAATTCAACTGCTAGCTTCAATAAAATATTCAAAGGAAATTCAAATGCAGAGATTACTGCTATTTCATCCCGGCAACCTAGACTACCAAACTCCTGGGCTGGGGGACAACTTTTAGCAGGGTTACATGGATGAGGCTTGGGGGCAACTCGCCAGTTGGATCCCAACAACTCAAGGTCGTCTGTTCCCCGGTTACACGTGTGCAGTATCTTGTCGGCTTCATGCATAACCCGCCCACATAGGTGACAAGGGAAAATCATTCCCGGTTCCAGAGGAAAGCTACAAGCTCAGGACGTGTGCGTATGGAATGATACTTGGGAGCAACTCGCCAGTTGGATCCCAACAACTCAAGCTCATCCCAAACTCAGTATAGAAACACGTGAAATATTTTTCATGGTTTATGATCAACCCGCCGAGATAAGGGGCAAAGAGGACCCCGGTTTAGAAGCTGGATGTAAGGAACATGTATGCAAAATGTTTACAAAAACTCAAAACACTCTCATCTCAGAAGAAAACCTGAAGCAAAAGGCAAGATAATTCATCCCGGCAGCCTGGACAACCAAACTACCTGGCTGAGGGGCAACTGTTATGGACCTGACAAAGGCCCATATTCTAGAAGGACCAATAAAGGTCAGCACAAAAAGAAGGGAATCTCCTATTGATGACGATCCTATCCAGACAGCTAAGCAGTTGGACTTGGGCCCCAAATATTTCTAAGAGGCCCAGAAGTACACTTCTTCAGGTAACCCATCTATAATTAAGGGGTTAAACTAATAAGGTACGCACTCTCAAAACCCTCTCTTAGCTTGTCACTGTGCACACACCCCACGCCTTGACTATGTCGATTATTATTGTGCTCAGTGATCGGCCTACCCTCAAGGGTATCTCATTCATAGATACTTGAGAGAGGGCACCTAGATCCTACATAAAATATATCAGCCACCGGTTGAACATCTTTGTCTTTCAAACATAACAGAATACAAATCAATCGTCAATATTTAATATAAGACTTTTTATTCTTACGTAGATATAAGAATAATCAACCCCTTATTACATTGCTCTAAATAACTCTTGAACCGAGCGCAGTTATTTATTCCTTGCTAATGTTATTTATATATTTAATTATTTATATTTCTTTTCTTATATTTTTCTTCTTCTGTGTACTTAAATCACATTAAAAATACCTAACGTAAACACAATGAATATTTCTCCTCTATTTATTTATTTTTTCGACTGAATTAAATAATAAATTATTGGGTGTAGAACAATAATGTGGACTAATATATCCATTACTACTCAGATTCAAAATTTAGTTCTTGCAAGTTTTTGTATTACAATTAAAAACGCTAAGTATATTTAATTGAATTATTATTTTATTCCATTAATTTTATTTTATTGAATATAGTGAAGTATCAAAAAACAATTAACTAGGTTGATAAAAAAATAATATATTTTTATTGTTTTTTAAAATAACAAATATTGTTTTTTCCCCTCTGAATCGATTGATATTTTAGAACTTCTAGAATAGTTATACCAATCAATACCAGTCACGCGCTTGCACAAAACTAACTACATTTTTCAACAACTTCCCTTCTCTTCTCTTCGTTGTTGGGTTTGGAAATCTAAACAACTTCACCACGTATCATTATCCATTAATGAGGGTGCTTTCATGTGACATGTTTAAGGCATCAAAGTTCACGACGTTGAATGTTTAGACTTTTCATGCAAGTTGAGGCGTTAAAGTTTTGATGCAAGTTGAGGACAAGGAAGGGTCCCCATAAACCACCAAAAAACTATTCTAGCTTGCATTGTATAGAAGCTAGATAGAAGACAAGTACCAGAAACAACTTTTTGTGGCCCAACCTTTACAACACAAGTTGCAAAATTTTCTTGCCCATGATTGCTTACGTGACTATGTTCATTGCCCTCGATCTAGTGAAAAACAAATGCTCTCATAAGTATATGCCAAGGACCAACTTGGGAGTGTAATTAAGGATTGTGTTTCTTCCATGTGGGCACATCCTTGAATGCGACACTGCAATTTGGATAAGAAGGTGCAAGGTCCACAAACAACTCAATAATAAAATTACCCTTGTAAAGCAGGCCTATTCCTATCTGCTGGATAACTATACCATCAAATCTGATGTATCTCACAACATTATGTGGGACCCCTTTCTTTGTTTTCTCTTTTTTTTTGTGATACATGGGAAAATAATTCTTTGTTTTCTCTTATGCTACAAGGTTAAAAATATTTTTTTATAAAATTTAGCTACTAAGATAAAAGAAGTAAAAATATTACTAATAATTATTGATTCAAAGGTCAATGAGTTTGTTCTGGTTAATTAGAAATTTCTAGTTCGAGTCCTAATTTAGTTTAATCTCTTGATCTTATTCCACTCACTTTATACACAATCACATAAAAAAATTCTCCTAAATTAGGGGATTACTCCGAAATTATACCGATCACTTCATAAACGATAGGAATTGATCATCATTCTTTTAATTCCACAATGATTATTAGATATGCTTCTAAACTCTCTAAATATTAGAATAATTATTATATAAGATAAAAAAACCTATTGACAGCTCAATTATAAAAAATTCAATAAATATCTAACTCTATTTATTAAAAGTGTTATTGACTTTGTAGTATCATTTGAAGATAACTATGAGGAAGGATGCAATTTCAAGGTTTCTTACATATGCTACAAGCTTGCTTTTACATATTATCTATTAACAAACTATCACGATAAAATAAGGGTCAAGTCTGTGTTATTTTAAAGAATATAAGATGTGTTGTTTTAATTTTTTATACTATATATTATAGATATTATATAATTATAATATGAAAAGTTATTTTTTCTTCTCTCCACATCAGCTGAAGTGACTGAAAAGAGAAAAAATAATAACTTTTCATATTATAATTATATACTATTCGTAATACGTAGTGTTAAAAATTAAAAAAGACACAATTTATATCCTTTAAAATAATAAAAGATTGAACCAAATACTCTACTATGCAGTGGGGACCATTTTCCAGGGACAGACAGGCATATAAATATCTACCTTTGCCTACTAACTAATTTTCAATATAAAATTCAACTTCTTGTTCCCTAAGTTCTTAAATATGACAACAGCAGAAGAAACTTCAAACATGGATCTGATAAGCCAACATCTCTTAGGGGAAATCTCAGATTCCTTCTTCACCAATCTCCATCCTGTAAAACTTGAACACCCTTCACCAGAATTTGATTTCAGTTCATATATTTCAGATAGTAGCAGCTTTTGCACTTTCCTTGAAGGCTATGATTTGGTAGCAGATATGGAGTTTGTGGAACACAATTCTCCAAAGGGTCTCAAGTCCATAGGAGCCAGCCCTTCAAAGGAAACCCAGAAGAGCAATTACAATGAACAAATGGTATCAGAGAAGAAGAGGAAGAAATCAGAATATAATGAAGCAAGGCATTATAGAGGTGTGAGGAGAAGGCCATGGGGCAAGTTTGCTGCAGAGATTCGTGACCCAACAAGGAAAGGAACAAGGGTTTGGTTAGGTACATTTGATTGTGAAATTGATGCTGCAAAGGCTTATGATTGTGCTGCTTTCAAGATGAGGGGTCAGAAAGCCATTTTGAACTTCCCTTTGGAGGCTGGAGAGTCTGATCCAAAACCAAATAGTTGTGGTAGGAAAAGGAGAAGAGAGAGTGGATTCAAGCTTCCAGAAGTTCAAGTTCATCATGATGGTGTGTCATGAGAATCCAGTGGTGTGTGTGAAAGAAGAGCCAATAATAGCGTTGTGTTAGGTTTGGTGATGCTGGACAAGTTTGTTACCTTGGAAAATATTGTTGCCTGTTCAATCTGTATATAGCAGTAATGCTAATGTCTATATGGAATCAATGCAAATATCTATTGTATATTATCAAAGTTTCACCCAACTTCGTGTAGGAAATTTTCTAGATAACAACGGTGTCCCAAATATTAATATGGGAAAAGATACTTTATTGACAAATTTTTACAAATTATATTATTTTCTTTTGAGAGAACATAATAAAATTTAGTGTTTTTCTAGAAAAAAATAGTGTAATTTATAAAAAAAAAATTATAAATATGACCTATAATTATTAATATATATGGTCTTTTAGTTTGTCGAGTAAGGCCTTATGTTCTGTTCACCGCTCGCTCATTCTGGCATCCATTCCTAGAACATAATATATACACACAATGCATAAAACGATGAATGGGGAATTCAGGTGAAGAGCATAACTCAAATGAAAAATTACCATTAACACTAACAAATTGTGCTTTGGACCATTTTTGCTTCTTGGCATTACAATCTCAAGAACAGGGTCAGGTGAACTAAAGTAAACTCCTTTAACCAATGTGTAAGAGGACAAAGTAATTGAAATGTCTGAGTATTGTTTTGGACCGATATTCTAGGCCCACAATATGACTAAATATCTACTATCATCAGGGAATTTCCCTCACGCTGTTCTCACGTGGAAAGAAATTAACTATAAGTCTATAACCAATTTTTCCAATGAGTTTGTTCCATCATCAAACATGTAGACATTTAGTCAAAACTCACTTGGCTAGGATCTATCATACCGAAATTTTTTAATTAAGTCAATTAAGTTTATTTAAGTTCTAGGCAAATCAAGCAAAATGAAAATATCACACAAGATTAAGCAATGTTATTTTCACTCATTTAAAAAAGGATAAAGAATCAAGGTGCGAAATGTTCACGAGAAAATGAATTGACACTAGCGGTATGCACTAACCCGGATGTGACCAAACGTCTCCTTTACAAATTTAAAGCTATTTCAATTTGATGGGTCTATATTTGGCAGCACCAATTTTAGAGGTAGCAAAGTGGTCGCCCGCCCTGTCCCGTCATCAACGCACCTGCAAACAAGCCTTTTGCCCCGCTTTTGATAATGGACTGAAAAAGTCAGCCCACCCCACCAGTCCACCTAATTTTTTTTGAAAGTTTTCTTTCTTACTTTTTTACTCCCTTTTTATTATTTGATTATAATTTTATCGTTTTCTTGAATTTGTGGTGCTGTTGTACTTTCTTTCATATTTTTTTTTTAAATTTTATTACACTAGTGCACTTTCTCATTTACTATTAATTTGATACTGTAACACCATCATTTCTTAACATTAATGGTCAATTTTTTATCAATAAGAAAATAAGAAATTATTAGGATAATAATTTTTGGTTTTACTACATATTTTTCTTTTTTTTTAAATTACATCTTATTCATACGTTAGGTTCTAAGAAAAAAAATAGTTAAAATTAATCATACTAACAATTACATCAATATTGCAGGAGAAAAGCTTTGCTGGAAGTTTAGGCTTTGGCAGCCTTAGGTGTGCATTTTACATTTTCAACTTTTCTTTTATGCTGCATAACGGCTTTTATATTAATCTTATTTTCCTAGATTTCATTTACCATCTTGCCTCTAGGTTCCCATGAGAACATTGTCGGGTACTATTCTTTATGGTTTGAAAATGAACATTTGTACATTCAGATGGAGCTATGTGATCACAACTTATCCATAATTGCCCTGCATTATTTACGGAAGGACAAGTGTTAAAAGCTCTATATCAGTTGAATTCCTTTCATGACCAATTTTTTTTTGTAGACCTTGCTGGTATGCTTCATTACATGGAAAAAAAGGGGTCGGCGGCTTGCCCTATGGCAGGGCGAGCTTGGCGGGCTGGTGAGTTGACAAACTCAGCTCGCTCCATCCTGTTTAACGGATAGGGCCGAGTCCATTTTGTCACCTCTAAGCACCAGTACCATTATCGGCGTTCATGGTTAAAGGAGTTACTTGTTCCTTGACTTTTTGAGTTGTTATTGATATAAAAGAAATAAATTGCTAAGATATCGGGCTAATTAAAAAAAAAAGATAAAGATATTTCAATTGTATGTAAGGCTCTTACTAAAGGTTGAAAAATAAAGAAGAGGCTTGTATTTCATATTGCCCCAATGGCTCACTCACTTTCACTTGTCCTATTATGCAGAAAATTGTAAAAAGAAGAAACCCAAACAACCCACAACTCCACCCAAGCAAATCTAAATAATGATGAAGAATAAAAAGGAAGTAGAGAGTCTTCTCCAACATGGAAAGGCAGTTGGAAGAAAGAGAGAAAAATCTAACAACTGGACGAAAAACAACCTTGGATGAGAAATAAAAAGGGACAAAGAAGGCAAAGACAATTGATGATAAGGGGAATGAGAGTGTGAGCTCGACAATATAAAGAAGGGAATTTTCCAATTAGAGAGCACCTTCTTCTCTTTCCTCTTTAGGGAAAAGATTTTACTCTTTTCGTCTCCTTCGTCTTATTCTTCTTTAGCTCATACAATTGCAACACCCATCACCAGTTTTTTGCCGATTCTCGAGCTGCTACTTGCAATCATCATCACACTCATCTCCTCAGAATTTCTTTTATGTTGAAATTTTATGTTCTTTTGTTGTGATTTTGAATCGGCAATGGAATTCATAATATGTCTTTTCTTTAGTTCACTTTTCAGCTATAATTCATTTTAAGAATGGGGGAATTTTAATACCCACTATTGTAATTTGGGTATTGGTTTATATTTATGCGATGAAGTTTTGTTGTTTGGGTTTTAATCATTATGGTTTGATGGAAATTAATTCTATTTGAGGATTTGACTCTTACAAAGAAGCTCATCTGGATAACAAAGTAAAATGATGTGACTTAATGGTTAGCATTTCACTCTAAATTTGATAGGATTAAATTATGAATTTTATTAATCTCATGTTAAACGAGATAAGTTATCTCATGTTATAGAGATAAACTTGTGGGCTCCACCACCTGAAAAATAAAAAGAAAAGAAAAAAAAGGTAGCACAGTTATCGAAAGGTGTGTAGAAGAGAAATTTATCACATGTAATATAAGAGTAGTTTTTCCCTTAAATTATCTATCTGAATGTGCCTAGTGCATCATATTCCCTCATGTGCCAAGTTTGAAACCTAATAGTGAAATTGTGATAAAATATTTTCTTACAATTTTCAAAAATCGATTCAACCTGAAACCATACCGGATTAGTACCGGTTGAACCTGATTTATGGTCAATTCACCTATTCTTAATCAAATTACATGCATAAACTGATTAATGATCCGATTCCCGCTTCAATATATCACACTGACATGTTCGAACCAATTTTAATATCAATGCGTAGACATTTTCCAAAAATTAAAAATAAAATAAAATAACAATGCGTAGAACATGAACGAGCCTATTGTTTGTCGGCATATCTTCAAAAGGTAGAAATTCTTAATTGTAGGATAAGGACAAATTCAATTACATACACACAGGAGTCAAAACGGGTTAAAGCCCGCGGGCTAACTCGTAAAGTCTTATATTTGGTCATAACCCATTAGGGTCTATTTTGGTCCTATTCCTCAAAGTCCTATAATTTAGTGGGTTGGGTTAGGGCTGGTCCGCGTGTAAAACCCTGTCAGTTGCCGGTTTGTTATCATTACGTATAATATTAAGCGTAGTTACTGACACGAGCTGTCGAACTCGCACAAACTAATAAAATTAGGTTTCTTAAAATTTGTAGTAGAGTGTTGTTGGGTGGTTTTCTGATGGTGGAAAAATATATATTCTGATGGGGGACGTTCTTCTGTTCTAAATTAGCAACAGAAAACAGAGTTGTTCCCTTACTTCCAACCCAAGTGCGCAAGTGCGCAAGTGCACGCATCAAGTAATAATGAGTGTATTAAGGCTCAGATTATCGTTCTCACGAGGATATAACTCTAAATATTGTCTTAAACTATTTTATAAAGAATGAAAATGAAAAGAAAAGTTAGTGATTGAACTGTCTGGTCAAACGTTCCCTACTGTCTTGACAACGTTTCTCAGGAACAGTAAGTTCAGTCTGATGGCAAACAATTGCTCGCCGCGTTATATATGTGATCCTTCCTGTTTGAAAGAAGGTGTGATAATAATCATTGGAGTTTGATAGATACAAGATTAAACAAAGTAAAAATAAAACAGTAATAACTATAATCAAGAGACAACAAGGTGGATGGTTTTAAAAACAGTTTAACAGAAGAAACGAATTCACTGCTCCATTCTTAAATAGTTATTTTCTCTGCTCAAGACTTAACACTTTTTAGCTTTGTCCCAGCTTCTTATCTGCCAACTCTGATTCCTCAACTCATGGGCTAGATGGCTCACAAGTTTCCATATTCTTATGGCTCCCTTGACTCCAACAGGTACTTAGTACAGAACCTTAAAATGGACGAAGTGGCCTCTTATTCCTAAGGTGACCAATAGTGTTTTTGCCATAACACTACCTTCCCCCAATGACTAAGCTGTCTGAAATCCCTTTCTTAAGGAAGTTGATTTCTCAGTATATGTTCAATTTCCAGTGATACACAATGAATATAGCTTACTTAGCCAAAGAAATACAAAAAGCTTCAGTCAAGAGTTTTGGAAATAATTCTTTAAGAGTTTTGCAGCTTATCCGTCCCACAAATAATTCAGCCTATGGCTGATATTTTAAAAATAATTATTCTAAACTGAAATCTCATAGACCCGGGATTCAGTTCAGAGATAATGATTGGGAAGAAAAGAATAAACACTTATATTGAAATTAAGTAAGAAAGATTACAACAAAATATAAAGTGGAGAAGAGGGTTGGTGCTCGTGGGGAGTCTTAATGGATAATACAGAGTAAGGGAAAAGAGTTGTCACTTAACTACAGTTACAACTATACAAAATTAAACTACTAACTAATACTAGGTGATCTCTTCTTTTAGGACTTCAATCCTTCCAGAATTCGATGATGTTTTTGTGTTTGGAGTGTCCTATTTATAGGAAGAAGAGGGAGTGCCAGCCTTGTAAATCCTTTGGAGTTGGTTTCTTGATTGAAGGAACGGGGCGGTGGCAACAGTGTTTGGAAGCTTGCAAATTGCTTGATGGGACAGTTTTTGTTGATGATTAGCCTTTTTCTTGCAGTCCCCATGCCTTGCTTTCTTCTTAGCCAATGAGAACTCTTGATTCTCTGCTGTTCACGTTTCTTGGTGCTTAAGTGGTGCACCGCCTTTGCTTTTAGAAGACGTTGTTTCCACGTTTCCTGCAAAATGAACAGAAGCATTAAATGAAAGGAGCAGGTGTAATAAATGCTCTCAATTTGTTCCCCTTTTAATATGTTTTCAAAGGAATACATTATCATATGTTCTCCCACTGTGTTTTTGTCACAAATGTTCAAAACAAGTGATTTTCATGCTGAAGTTGTTCATCAGATGAGAGAACAACTGCTATTTTACCATAAAAATGGGCTTAGATGGGAACGAATTTACGTCTCATCAAGTGTCAATCTGAGTCGTCTCTCAAGGAAATCTCAAGGATTAGAATCACAGAATAAAACGGAAAATAAAAGGGGGGTTTTGTTTGCTCAATTTGAAATAAAACAGAATATAAACAGATGAAATTAAATTCATAATTTAAACAACGAACCTAAGGTTAGGATTCCTAGGACGTCATTGCTCGGATAAAAAGATACCAAATTCGTGATTAACCTCAATTGAATTAGGATCCTTGTATTCAATTGAGAACCATCTCTAAGCGATCGCCTAACGTTTGATCAAATATGATTCTTCTACTAATACAATCGCAAAGTATTAGCCCGTTTGACTTAAGGCCATAGGGTTAATCAATCTAATCATCAAAACTAATGATTAATCTCTTTCCATAATCGCAATCATGAGTCTCAGATTGAATATCCACAATTGCACGATATCAATCTGAGTTTGAAAGAGAAACAAATCTGATTTGAAGGAAAAGTTCAGATCCTCTATACTCTTCCATGGAACCACTACCCTTAGGTTGATTAAAGGGTTCTTAGCCTCGCATGGCTAAGGTAAACATAATTAAAAATTAAGAAGAAAAAAGATGAAGAAGAAGAACAGAAATTGTAGATTAATCTCTAGAGACAATTTGTCGATCGTACAAACTCCTGAATGAAGACTGCCGACAAGTTTCCTAAATGAACCATTTTAAATCCATCCAAACAGGGTTAGGGTTCAACTATTGTTGGCCCATAATAAAAATATAAATAGAATTAAAACTAAACAAATAGTCTTAGGCTCTAATTTCAACTATCTTCCTGTCTGAATTGGGATTTCTATCTTCATAGCATTTGTAGCCCACGAGTTATCTTTAAAACGTAATAAGAATGGAGTCAATCGGATACTTGTGGAGTGAGATATGATCAAAATACTAAAGTAACGTAAAGTTGGAAATTACTGACGAAAATAAATTAAACCCAATAAACAACCAGAAATCTAATTTAACCCAAAAGATTATTTTTTTTATTCTAAATACTCCTAAAATACTAATCAAGAGTGATAAATAAGTGCAATAAAATATTCATTATCAGTTACAATCACAATAGTTGAATTAAAATACGATTAAACTTTTTCTTTTCTGTTAATAAATATTTTCTACTTAAAACCTTTTCCATATTTAAAAACAATTCAAAACTATAATTATAACTTATACATAGTGATGATCTAAACTTAGTTTAAACATAGCATAGAATACTTATAAGATACCACCATGAAGCTCTCATAAACAACATGGCTTCATTCTTGTTTTTCTTCATTTCCTTCTGCTCACTAAGTCCCTTGCTTATGTGAACATTAACAACGGACAATCGTATTTCCTTGTTGCATCGCTTGCTGAAGCGAGCATTGCAGTGAGCAATTTAAATTTGAGGCAGTAGCTACTGCCCAGTCCTTTGTTTCCTCGTTGGGCTGCTCGCTTAAGCGAGCATATCTACGAGCAATTGATTAATTTTGATATTCAAAAGCAGGGATTTCTCGAACACCAACAAATTGCTCCCTGGTCTGCTCGCACAAGCGATCATGTCTGCGAGCAAAGCCCTGCCTAGACAGTGGCTACTGTATCCAATTATATTTTCTCGCTAAACTGCTCACTTGAGTGAGCAAGTCTGCGAGCAGATCTGTAACTTAAGTGATTCTTTTTGTACCATGTTCAATCCTTAGCCAAAACTTTCATGAATTTAGGTACCTAATAGACTTGGAATGGTAGCCCAATGCCCAACAAACATGGGTGCTCTTACATCTTCCTTCACGTATCATTTTCCATACAATTATATAACTTTCTTGCCTCTCAAGTTATCTAATTTTTTTAACCTACACATGTCATTTGACCTCATATCTTTCTCTTCATTTCTAGCATATAATTATGAGATATGAAATAGGCCTACCAGCCCTTCCATCACATACATAATACATGCTTACAACAATGTCCAAATATTCAAAAGTTTACAAAATATTACATCTCTAGGAACTTAGCAGTTACTCAAGCATGATCAATATCGTACACCTCATTATACATCATGAATAATATAAAATAAGCATGATCACACTCTAAGTTCGTCCTAACATCATCGTTACATGTTCTCCAAAATATACAAGGCTTATCTCCAAAAATGCATGTCTAACTCTATACTCCAAAATATATGATCATGTGATATACAACCAAATGATCATCAAAATACTCATGCTACAACATGGTAAACTACTCTAGCCTCTTGCCACGTGCGATTCCTACACCAACAATGTCAATACTTGAAATGTAATCCCCACACGGGGTGAGATACATATCTCAATAACTTAGGGGCCCTTGGAGGATTCTTCCATCCCAAAGCTCACTTTAGGCATAAAAGCAGTAAAACAGGTAAATACATCATATATATCCATGCGATGCATATCAGTAATGTGACACCCCGTCTGCAGCTGGTTTGTTAACATGCATATGGTACAATAGCGCTTCATAAAACTATGATTTAAGCGTAAGAGTTATTCTAAGTATTACTTTTAAATAATGAAAAAGGAGGATAAACTTTTTCCTTTTATCCTAATACTATTTCTTAAGTTATTTTAATGTTCTAATGCCTTTACGTTATTCTAGTGCCTGTTTGTAATGCCACGCGAAATTTCTGAATCCAATTATTATAATATGTACAGTCCCATACCTTCACAGACTTCTTGATTATTCTACCTATATATATTCTCTGCATTTCTGTACTTAACAGAAATGATCTATCCAAATATGATCACAAGGACCATTTTGAACAGAAATCTACGAACAACATAATGACTGTAATCTGGACAAATCCAAATTCCTGTAATACAAAAAATCTAGATAGACTATATATCTATATTCTCAGACTCAGAATTCATCAACGAATTCCTATAGAATCTGTCTCAATGCCAGTCCTCATCATAATTAAACTTTGTAACTTTAACTTACAACATATAATACAGATATCTGAAATACCTCATATAATGAACTATGGCTTCTATGCCAATACACACATACATACTGAAATTCATAAGTATCATAAATAATGTACAAATTGCTACACATTCCTCTCAAAATGAATATCAAATATAAACAGGCATGATCATTACTCTTGTCTCAAAATAATTGTATACAAGATACACATATAACTAAGCATATAAATTAGCTCCATCTCTAGCCACTCTGGACAGGCGTCTTCCCTGAGATGACTGATCAACAGTTGCTGGAGTACCTGAAATGTAAGTCCCCAAACGAGGTGAGATTTCCACTATCTCAGTAAACTCAGGATTTATAGAGAAGTCCACTCATGAGTTCACTTCCTACATGAAAGGTTAGATACAGAGTATAGCGTACATCATATAAGCATATCTCACTCAGACCACCGGTCTGTACAGATAACTCTGAGAACTTTTGTCTCTCTAGAGCAACCAGAGCCAACCATTAATAGGAGTACTCATGGCTATATCTGATCTATTCATTAGCCAAGAACCAATATATATATATATATATATATATATATGGGCTTATCATTTCTCAAGCTGCTAGAGATAATTTTATCTCCAGCTACTAAATCATAACCGTACAAAGATGGATCAATGGTGATAAAGGAAGAGAGAGAAAAGGAGAATCATAACCATTCAAAGGTGAATCAATAAATATAAGGAAATAAATAATCAAAACGACGTAGTTTTGGGGTGGCCGGAGATAAACTTATCTCAAGCCGCTAGAGAAATATTTTTCCCTATATATATATATATATGTATATATATTTAATCTCATATACATTCAATCATATAGTTACCTATATGAATGCAATTATACTAAGTATCCAACATCACAAACACAAACACACAGATATGCCACCATGATCATTAAATCTTGGAAGAACAAACAAAGAGGAAGAATCCTCCTAAACTAAGAGCTTACCTCTTGAAGCTTGTAACAGCCCGTTGTACACCGGTATTGTTAACATTAATTATGATATTAAGCGCAGTTACAATCACAGCAATTCATTTATAAAAATGCGAGTAAACTTTTTCCGTTTATTACGCGAGCATTTAAAACAATAAAAAGCGTAATAATTAAAAGCTGTGATCGTAACTGTAAACTCTTTGCAAAATACTTATTTAGACTACTTTTATAACTTATTTTAGTTACTACAAGTCACTAAGGGGTTCCCATAAATCCACTTAGCTAATTTCTCAAATTTACGTTTTCTACCTATCCGAACATGGTACGGTCTTTATTTTTCTGCGGACAAACCACATTCTACAAAACTCCCATATTTTGATATGTTATTATACACTCAATTACCTTTCTAGGAAGCTATCACACGAGTTATTTCGATCTCGTTTGAAATTGGACAAGCAAAGCTGCCAGCCAACCCCAAAACAGCTCCAAACATCCCTCACTCCACGAATTACTGCAGAAAATTCACTCCACCAATTACTCTCGAATTTTTATACAAAAAACTAGACACATCAATCTTCAATTTTACATATCATACACTTAATTTGACTAGGACACGAAGCGGGAGTAAATTTCCCAAAACCGGTTCAGAACTGCCACAAGTGCAGTGAGCAAATGGGCAGTCTGCACTCTTTGCCTTCTCCAGGCCGACGTTCAACCCATAATTCTATCAAATTTTACCAAATGATAGAGGACATCTCAAGCTTCAAAATAGCGTATGGCACGTCCCTATCGGACCTCTTTGGAGGGAGATATGCTCTCCCGAATTTCACCTAAAATATACCAATTTCTAGAAATTTCGCTAGAGTTTCCTTTGTTTTTACAAAAATTTCCAAATTTGCAAATGCTTTCTAATACCTCAAATGTACCTAATAACCAATGGGTGGCACACACAAGGACCAACAATACCTTGAGGCACTTACAACCCATCTCAGTTTATAGTTATTACACAATTCAGATCATACTGCTCAATTGATTAATACTTAATACGTTTCAATCATCAAAATCCATTTACATGCATTTTCTAAGCATTCACATAATCATAATCCTAAAATAGGCCTAAAGTCCTTCCATCATATTACATCAAGTATCCATGGTACAATTACAATAACTCAATTACATATACAACTTACAATTTCATAACTTTAAATTACAACTTGAAACATAAAGCTCAAAATGACATATACAATTAGACTTAGGAAAAATGACATGAACAATTGTGACTATGAATCTCCTCCTACATACATATGGGATGTTCATGCCCTAAGTCTATCCTAGGCCCAATGGCCATCAAAATGCAAAAAGTAAAAATGTTCTCCAACACTCATCCTACGGGCTTCTTGCCCGCCGCTCCTGTGCCACTGCTACCTCCTGAAATAAAGCCCCCAAGACGGGGTGAGATATATGAATATATCTCAGTAACCCAGAGGTTCTGGAGAAAACTCTGTCCAATGGCTCACTTCGATGCATATAAATAATATATAATAACATCTTGAAAATCGAGATATAGCAAGGGATTTAGAGAAACTAGAGGAATATAGGGATACAAAATACGACGAAGTTGGAATGATAGCTACCAATACCACGCAATGTCCTGCCTAATGGTTCGACATATAAACCTACGGGTCTCATCCAAGGCGTGTTCCAAGAACATCCAACCAAGGTACCCCTCCCATCCACATACACCCGAGACTTCCTAGTATGCTCTTATTCGAATCACACACACGACCCTAGGTCAATTGGAACTCCCTCTCGGAGACCTATCCAGTGGAAGTCCGAAATGCATGAAGGCAAAACTATCTACTGGCCAGAGACTCGGTACCTATGCACCAACATACATACTAAATGCATGATCATGTTATTCTACACTACTCATATACATTTCCTACCATCACCCTCAACGGGTATAGTGAAACACACAAGGGGATCAAGCCCCAGTACCAAGAGGTTACCTTAACAAGCCTCTTCACTTTGCTCCACAGCAGTATATTCTCCGAGCTCGTTACTCACAGAAATGCCTACACAGAGGACATTCCCAATTACTTAAAACTCATACGAATACATGTAATTACCAATTATACTGCATAATTCCAATCACTTACCTCAATCCCACCTGGTTCAGGACCAAGGGCAATCCACCGACTCACGGTTCGGGGTTCAAATCAACGTACGGCAACCTACAACAACCATGTACGAATCATCATTACACGACAATTCTATCAGAACACGAAAAACGTAAAAAACCTCCCCTACACCCTTGTAGTTTCGGCCTTTGAAGGCTTATTTTACAATTTATTTTTCTAAATTTTCTTTCTCATTTTATTAAGCATCCTTAGGTTACTAAAAGGTCATACCAAGTGCCGTTTTTCATTTTACGTCTTTTAAACGTCGTTTTGCTTAATATCCCACTCTAGGATCCTTTATGACTCTCAACACCATCAATTATTTTTCATTGATTCTCTAACCTTCCAACCACTACACAACCCATCTAAATACCATTTAACACATGATACATCATCCAAGCAATACCAACAACATCAAATCTCTAAAATTCCCTAAATGGCCAAATTGTCACATATGCAATTCCAAAGGATTTTCATTCAATTTTAACCACTCTACGCCTCATACAATCCCATTATATCAATATACAATCATACAAAAACTCACCAATCCAATCCTAACACATTTTCAAAACTCAAAGTCACGACACCCTAAAAATTTCTAAGTTAAAATTTCACAATTTTCATCAATAATTTTCATGGCATTTCTAGCTCTAACACATCATTCTAAGACATTATCATCTAGTACACATTTTCCATTTGAGCTCCCTAACATCACAAATCAACAAAACAAAGTCTAGGGTTCATAAATATGATCTACCAAATTAACCATATAAACGATGTAGAAACATACTCACAATCAAGGCCTAAGACTCCTCCAAGATGTATCCAAGCAATGGAAGGCCAAATGACTCTATGAACATCAATTCTCCTCAAATTTTTGTAGCAAAGGGTAGCACTTTTCTCCCAATCTATTGGTTTTCAAGCCCTAATACTAGTATGGTTGGATTGGGATGATGGTTTACATGAAATTTAGTGACAAACTTTGTGGATTTTGGTGACGTATTGTGTGAGAAATCAAAGCTTGAAGCTTTCTCCTATTCTCCTCCATGGCCGCGGGTTTGTGCTGGAAAAAGGGAAGGGAAGTGGATGATGAATAGTGAATCTTAGGTGGCTTAAGTGGACTTAAGTGGGGTGGGACCCACCGCACCTCACGCGTTTCAAACCCGTTTGAATTTCCCTCTGATTCCACTAAACGTCCATAAATTCAAAATCTATTTAGAAACTCTAATTTTTAATATTAACCATTGTCCTTTAATTATACTTGATCAGATGAATCTGGAGTTTTCTGGTCGTTCGGAGAAAATGTTGATTTAAGCTGTTGCGCACGTCATTGGCACTCTTCCCCAAACTAACTTACTTCCATCAAATTTTATCGGAAATTATATTTTCTAGTTCTATAGACCATTTATAACTTATATTTAAAACCTAGAGATCAAAACTCAATCAGCATGTTTTACGGTGCAATCGTACCGCGGTATTTTTACCCGATAAAAATACTATTCACTGATTTTTCTGAAACTTGCCTAAACACTCAATTTTTTGTTCTGAATCTATTTTCAGGGTTACTTTTACCATCTGAGACCTTCTACTCAATTTTTATCTTCTGAGGGTTGCGTGTTGGCTAACTACCGTTTTGCCCTTTCTTTGTATTTTGGCCTAATTTTCAGGATTTTCACTAATCCTTCTCTTTAATTCTCATTTAATATATTAATATTTAAATTTAGAAATGCGAGGTGTTATAAAGCTTCTATAGCATGCTTGCTTGAAACACAAGTAACTATGTTAAATCTTCAGAAATATGATCAGAAATCATTGTATGTCTTGAATCACATCTGATATCCAAACTTATATCTGATTTAACTTTCACACATTCAAATTTATCACAAGATTCATATTTTGCCCAACTTAACAATTCCATTCTTGACAATTCATGCCCATACCACAAGTCAGATCTAAACCATAGCAATTTGACACTTGCTCATATAATGTTAAACCTACACCAAAATACCATTAATTAGAGATTTAACTCCTTAAACCCACTTGAAACTTACTTCAATTAAGTTCTAGGTTTAATTATTATTTAACTTTATTTCCATGTTATTTAAACTCCAAATGGCCGAACCCTAATAGGTCTTTAACACACATTTTCCAAGCTTTTAATTCATCGTTCTATGTTCCATTTGGCACCTTATCATACAAAAGATACTTAATATCATTCAATATGAATTAAACACATGTTTTTACCATATTAAACCTATTATGGCCGAATACATAGGTTTAGGGTTGTGTAACGTTTTCACATTCAATCTTTTTTTTTTTTGTAAATTTCACATTCAATCTTTAATCCAATGGCCTTATTCACTTAATTAATCATTAAATTCATGTTTCACATACTCATTTTATCAAACATCACAAAAGCCCTAATTTATTTAATGATGGCCGAATCAAGGACTTCAGCAAAGACTTATGAACTTCATTATATTTTCATCACTTGAATCATTACTAGACCACTCAATAACCCTAATTTCATCTCCACAACAACATAAACACATAAGCTTCACATTTTAAACACACATGGCCGAATCATGCATCACATTCTAGGTCAACCATTTTTCATTTTCTTAGCTTGTATTTACTTGATTAAACTTGAAATTAACGACTAATATATAAACAACATCAAACACAACATAAACCCTAATTTTACTAGCCATGGTCGAATCATGTACTAGAAGTTAGGTCATTTATCTTTGCATTTTCATGCATCGTTGATGTTCTCTTGTACTTTACATGATAAATCAATTAATCTTCAACATCAAATCGCTTCAAACAACATCATACAACCTCTATAGAATTTCATGAAAACCTAAAGTAAACCTAGATTCACAAATCATTATTCAACCCATTAAAATGACATTAAATACCTTGGATAGCTTCCTTTTGATGATCTAAGACTTCTTCAACATATAATTCAAGCAAAAGCTCATCTAAATCTCCTGGACAACAATTATATCAAGGTTTAAAGAGAAGGTGTCTCACTCAAAACAAACCTTCAAGGTGTATAGTTTCTAGGGTTTTTGAACACAAGCTCACTAGCTATCTTTTTTCATGTTGAAAGTTTCTTGAAAAAATAGCTAAATCACAAAGTCCTCTCAATCTTTTTCTCCCATGATGTCCCTCGACTAAGCAAGAAGAAAGCATAAAACGAAAGCAAAGGATGAGTAGATAACCTATATGCTTCCAATATGACTTAATATGTAAGTTTTCTTAACTTTTTGACTTTAACTTCATCTTTTGCATTTCATTGGTCCCCAAATCTTATGTTAGCTTTTAATTTGCTGCCCATGCAAGGCAAACAAGTGAAACTAGCATAGAGATGCATCATGGAAAGAAAACCGACTTAGCTTAGGAAAATAACTAAAGCCCACCATTTTTGACTTTTCAAAGACTTTTAGCAACTTAATTCCTATTGGTTATCACTTTACACTTTATTTACTTGAGGTTTTGACAAACATACATGACAAACAAGGAAACATGCATATAACATAGGCAAGAAAGCAAGACAACCAACTTTGACCAAAAATTAGGCTTATTTAGTAAGTTTAAGCTTACTTCGACTTTGAATTCCATATAATTTCCTATTGGCTCTAATTTCATTTATCTTTGACTTAATTCTTTTAATTTCTCTACATATCATCTATTTAAATTAAGACCACTTATATCTCATAAAACTTAGCAGACAATTTAACTAGACTGACATAATTCAGTTCAGACCTAGTTTTGTCAAATTACCAAAATAACATGTCATACTAAATTGACATCTATGTCTCTCAACATAACTCATACTCTTACTTATCTCCTAATTGACTTGTTAGGCATGAATTATATCCTCATATTAATTATCATAACAATCTCATGATTTAACCGCTCTCAATTTCACTCAGGGAATCTACCTAGCTCACTCATCACTTTCATAATTATTCTATATTTTCATAATATATTGGTATGAGTTGTTATAAGTAACAACACAATCCCTGTAACGCTCGACCACTTGCAAGAATCAATGACTGTCCCACACACTAACACGAGACTTTTCAGTGTGCTTTGTCTTCACTCACACACTTCCCGGGAAAACTTCCCAGGAGGTCACCCATCCCAGAATTGCTCCAAGTCAAGCAAGCTTAACTGTGGAGTTCTTCCGATCCGGGCTACCGAAAAGTAGATGCATCTTATTAGTATAGTTAGTACCAATTAATTCTTATAAGTCATTCCTAACTGTACCGTCCCATACCAGCACAGTCTCTGGAATCCCTCTCTTTCGGGTGTTGATTCGATTCATTCATGAACCCCCAAGCTGCAAGATTTGGCATGAGCCGCTCATTGTCTGTACCCTTTCGCACCGGCGATGACTCCCTGCCTTTGCCAGCTCTTTGGATGTTACATGCCCACCAGCTTCGGCCTGGTTCATCCTCGAACCACACCGTACTGGAAGAGAGGCCCTGCTCTGATACCACTTGTAACGCCTCACAACTTGCAAGAATCAATGACTGTCCCCACACACTAACACGAGACTTTTCAGTGTGCTTTGGCCTCACTCGCACACTTCCCGGGAAAACTTCCCAGGAGGTCACCCATCCCAGAATTGCTCCAAGTCAAGCACGCTTAATTGTGGAGTTCTTCTGATCCGGGCTACCGAAAAGTAGATGCATCTTGTTCCCATACCAGCACAGTCGCTGGAATCCCTCTCTTTCGAGTGTTGATTCGATTCATTCATGAACCCCCAAGTTGCAAGATTTGGCATGAGCCGCTTATTCTCCGTGCCCTTTCGCACCGGCGATGACTCCCTGCCATTGCCAACTCTTGGGATGTTACAATCCCCACACGAGGTGAGATAGCAATCTCATTAGGTCATTTCTCTGGTCAACACACCATCATTGAAAAGCCCACAATAAGTGATTCTACTGGCCAGAGAACTCACGTGTATGCATTACGCAAGGAAAATCCATTTTGCAATATACCAAGCATAAGGAAAATATATCTTATGAAACACACCACGGGGCATGTATTATGTAGCACACCACCGGGACATGGCATGCCTCACATAAGAAAAACTCATCTTGTGTGGAACACAAGGTAATCGATACATACAATGCATTATATAATAGTTCCATGTAATTATATACACCTTATAAACCAAACTTCTTCTAAAAAAAATTTTCTTCAAAAAATTCCATCACTAGTTACGACTGAGTCTTTTTTCACCTTTAATTTCGTCTTTATTTTTATGAAATTCTATTTTCGACGAAATATTTTCCATCAATAAATTTCGTCGATAGTGGAACTTTTTTTAGTAGTGATTGAATATTATAAAAAATTAAAATTTATGAAATCATAATTTTTTGGCCTATGCGAGTCTTTATTATTGAGGGTCATTTGGCCTAACCCACATGGGCCAGAGCCTAATGAAATGGACTGACCTGTTTTGACAACTCTTTACATTGCTGATATGGTCCTTGTTACTTATGCAATGGTATTGAATACTAATACCTATTACCTGAAAAAATATCTAAAGAAGAAAATTCATATTAAATTATAAGAATAGTAATATGCAATATAAATTCATATTAAATTTATATTAAAGAAGGACTCTAGTGAATCTATATCAGATGAATTGGAGATTACGTATGAGTGCCATCATATTTATTTGTTGACAAAATGGAGTGGAAAAAAATAAAGTTAATCAATGTTCAAGATTGATTATAACACTTCTTATTCTTACACATGTATAAAAATAGGGCTTGGTGTTTGTCATTTTAAATGACATAAGTTATGTCATTTTAGGAGAGAGATAGACATATAAAATGGAAATAATGGGAGAGAGAAAATGAGTGTTTTTTTAATTTAAAATTTAAATAAAAAAATTTATTCTCTGTCTATCTCTCTCTTAAAATGACATAACTTTATGTCATTTAAAATGACAAACACTTTTTTCATAAAAATAATATATCTTATATATAAATATATGAGGTATGATCTTTTGTCTCTAATTAATTAAGATTATGTCTTACTCCTTATTTCAGTCGTTATGATTATTTAAAATTAATAATTAATTAATAAATATAACTCAATAAATTGTAATAATTAAATGAATAAAATTCAACGATTGAGGCGGAAAACAAAACTTCTTAATAAGTTAAATGACATGTACAATTTCAAGTTGAGATGGCATGTAAGTGATTACTTTCCTTAAAAATAAATGGAACTTCAGGATGACAATAATAGGGATTGTAAAAACGGAGTGAGTTTTTATTATAAAGTTAGATGAATAAATTAGAGAAAAATAATTCAAAAACTAATTAAAAAGAAGTTAAAAGTGCAAAAATATGATTTTAAACATAAAAATTGTGACGTAACCTTGAGTTGAAGACATGGAAATTAACGTAGGGAGATATTGGGAAACATAAAAGATGGCTAAAGTGGCGATGTGCAAGTTGGTTTCGCTGATTTCGTGCATTGAAAAATCAATTGAGTCATTGTCCTTGAGACAAGGACACAGATATTGAGCTGATTGAAAAATCAAATAGCTAGTGGGACATGGTCCCGTAAGTCCTTAACTTGCTTATGGACTTGCGTCTTGGTCTCATTCACATCCTTTTCATGATTTGACGAAGGTAGTACACATGAACGAGCTCACTTTCTGTATAACGGGAATGCATATTCTCTTATATATATAAAAAAATATGACAAAAATTAATCATAAAGATAAAAATAATATAAATAAATTATTTTCTGTCGTATTTGATAAAAATAAATGAGATATGTTATTCTACTTATTATTTTTTCTGCCTATAAAGATAAATGTTAGTTAAGATTCTGATTTAACAGTGTTGGAGGATGGTAGATAAAAATAGGCAAAAAAATGATAGGTAAAATAACTTATTTCAAAATATATATCAATTACTCGGTATATACGTAATACATAAAATCTTTTTTTTTTTTTTTTTGATAACAATACATAAAATATTTTCACTTGAACAATAAGAGTCTGTTTGAAAAACCTGATAAAGAAGATATGATAGGATAACTTATCATATCCTACTTTTATCTGGGTCAATAGGATATGATTAATTTATCCTGTTGTCTCATTTTATCATATCTAATACATGATTTCTTATCCTATTGGAAGAGCTGAGTTAGGATTCAACAAGATAGGATATCAATATTGGATACCCAATATATCCCCACGCTACCCAATATATCCCCATGTTATCCAATATATTTGTATGTATTGCATTATATTTTATTTTTTTCTTTCTCCTTTCTTATTCTACATAATCTTATCAGCTTGTTAATCAGGTACTCATTAAACACATGACATGATATAGGCTTATCAGCCCCATATCATATTCTATCCTTATCAGCCTCATATCATATCCTACTATTATCCTATTCTCCAAACTAACTCTAAATAAATAAGAGAAGGAAACTGTTCCCAGTTAAACCTGAATCCCTTCTTGGGCCTACACTTAAGCCTTTTACCTAGTTCAGGCCCCTTATTCAAATTACTTTTGTTATCCGGCGGCTTGCACTTAATGTTTCGGCTAAGACCGAACTCATGAGCCCAGATCGTGGGTTCAACCTCACGACCACCATTACCCAGTGCAATCGCCTGCAACTATCATGATCACCTCCTGGATAACTGCTCCCTATTCATGATTCTCCATTCATAACTGCATATAATAGCTGCTATAAATACATAAATGATACTAAAGGGGAGATTTTAGATACATTCGATGCCATCATTCATTCCAGATCAAACACTCATTATTCCTTACACTTAGAACGATACCATATCCTTGTCAGACCAATATGCAACCGTGCATAACCCAAACACTTACCCAATTACCCTAGTTTCACTCAGAGCAGAAACAAAGACAAAGAAATAAATATGGAGCAAACAAATAACAATGACACATTTCACCATAAAAAAAAGTAACAATGACACAACTTCAAAAATCAATTCTAGGTAAAGAATAAAATATATCATAATTCCAATGAAAGAATAACTTGGTTTTGTTTTTTCTTTAGTCTATGTTATCCTTCAAACAAAACGGTAAAAGCCGGTGATTGATTCAACTATGAAGAAGTGATTCCACAGAGAGGGGTGGTTTATAATTTTCTATGGTTGTACTTCCATTGATTTTGTGGGTGTTTGGATGGTTTTTTTTTTTAAAAAAAAACTGCTTTTTTTTTTTGAAAAAAAAAATCCTTTTGAATGTGTTTGGATAATAACTATTTTAAAAAGCAGAATTAAAAAGACAAGTTAAAATAATATTTTTTTTCAAGGTTAGGGTTTTCGTACAAAGAAAATAGAAGTCAAAAGTCAAATAATTTTTTAAAATGATTTTAAAATAGCTTTAACTTCTAAAATGTCATTCTAAAAAAAGTCATAAAAATATTTTTTTAAAAGCTTATCCAAAAATACTCTTAATTATGTCAAATTGACGGAATAATAAGAGAAAAATTTTAGTGGTTCAAGACCACCGAACTCAATAGTCCATTTTACTAAAAAGAAAAAAATAGATTCACCTTTTTACTTTTTACTTTATTTATGAAAAAAGTATTTGTCATTTTAAATGACATAATGTTTTGTTATTTTAAGAGAGAGATAGACACAAAAAAAATATATTTTTATTTAAAATTTAAATTAAAAAAAATCAACTACTTTCTCTCCTATGAGTTCCACTTTTTGTGCCAATCTCTTTATTAAAATGACATAACTTATGTTATTTAAAATGACAAACATCAAACTTTTTATTTATTTATTTTCTGTAAAAGGGTCCACTAAATTGAATAGTTCCGAATCGCTAAAGTTTTTCTTTAATAATGGATATGCATTATATTCACCGGAACCCGTGTAAAATTATTTTATAATCTAGTGGATCGAGTATGGCTTTTGGCCCAACATGTCATAACATGTATTGGTTTTTCATTTGGAAAAATCCAAACCATAATTTTGAAGTTTTAAATGAAAAATAAAACGTGCTATAGCGTGGGATCAATGATCGGTGAAAATTTATGTCTGCTAGTCGTATTCAAGTGGGGTCGAGGCGTAATAAGAATCTGAATACACTATTTTGATGTTATGCACGGAGTGAAAAAATAACTATGCTAGGGTTCACTATTCACTGAGAGAATGGCAAGATCCAAACAGAAGGAGAGAGAGAACATGAGAAAGAGAGAGAATTGGGGAGAAAGGAAGAACTTGTGATTGTGAGAAGGTGAGTAATGAGTGCTTGAAGGTGGATTTTGGTAGCTCGAAGGAGGATATCGAACCTCTGGTTCGAGGTGGGTCCAACCCTGTAAAGAATGCAGTGGAAGGGGTTTCCACGGAAGTAAAGATGGAGGGGCTAGACAGGGGAGAAATTCCTAGCGATGCCACCGTAAACAACAGGAAGACCCCATTAGGGGAGAATGCATGTCAGGGAACCAAGGTTGTATCATACAAGGAGAAACTGATGCATCTGAATGGAGAAGTTAAAGGCTATGAGAGTGAAGAGGAACACTGGATGAATATTCAGCGGAGAGAAGAAGCGGAAGAGGACCTTCTTGATGAAATGGAGAAGGAAGATGAAGATGACCCACTGTGTCCTTCATACAAGTTTTCTATGGCTCAGCACAAGGAGGATTGCCAATAGTGGAGGAAGGCCCTAATTATAAAACTCCTGGGGAAACGCATAGAATCTCGGTTCCTAGTAGCTAGATTGCAGAAAATGTGGAGTCTGAGGGGCTCATATGAGATTGTAGACCTAGATAATGGCTACCTGGTATTTCGATTCCAAGACGACAGCGACTATAAGCATGTGCTAGAAGAAGGTCCTTGGGTGGTAGCAGACCACTATGTGGTGGTCCAAAGGTGGCGTCCGTTCTTTGATCCTTATGATGAGAGCTTTAAAAAACTGGCAGTTTGGTTAAGAATTCCAGGGCTTCCTCTGGAATTCTACACAACAAGAAATCTGTGGAAAATTGGGAATATTTTTGGCAGAACGCTGAAAATAGATAGAAATTCCCTGAGAAGAAATGAGATGGGAGAAGATGACATCACGGAGAGGACAAGATTTTCCAGAATTTGTGTGGAAATAGACTTGAAGAAGAGTGTCCTATCGAAATTTAAGTTTTGGGGTAAATCCTATCAAGTAGGGTATGAACAGTTACATCTTATCTGCTTTAAATGTGGCCTCTATGGCATAGACAAGATGGCTGTGATGAGAAACATGCCCAGAGTAAGATTCAAGAAGTACGAGCTCAAGACAAGGAAGTAGTCAGTAGCAATAGTCAGAGTAAAGGTGAAGGAGCCCACGAAGCGTTTGGGAAATGGATGGTAGTTCAGAGGAAACCAAGGGGAAAAAACCAAAACCTGGTCCACCCACTCAGGCAACTAACAGTGGCCCAAGAAACTCTAATCCCGTGAAGGAGAACTTTACTAAGAAAATGGAGAGCCCTAGGATGCACTCATCAAGGAACAAGACTGGGTTGGAGAAGAAACAGTATGTGAAGCCAGAACCTACCAATGTGGCCACGACTTCAGCACTTAGTAGAGGAGATAAGGAGCAGGATATTAGCGGAGGCAGCAAAGGAGAGCAATCTAGGGATCTTGGAAAAAAGAACCCTAAGCTGAATGGGAATTTCCAAAAGAAAGGTGTAGTGAAGGATGGTAAAGGCAGGACCAGTCCTGTGAATAGAAAGAATGCCAACTACAGAACTCAAGATTCACGAGATGGGGGAATGAGAACTAGTCACCTAACACTGTGTTAGGAGGGCCTTATAAGGTGGTGAAGACTAAAGACAAAGAGAAGCAACCATTATCTCCGAGTGATGATGCTCAAAAGGAAGGGAGTCAACCTGAAGCCCTGGTTAAAGGTGAGGATGCCTTATCCTTATTGAAATCCGCTTCTTATTATGAGAAAGATCAAGACTTTGATAAAGTCCTAATGGACATGGGGGGGGGGGGGTGTGAGAACCTATGGCAATAACCTGTAATCAGGTTGATTAGGGTCCCAGGTTCAAACTTTTTTAGTTTTTATGCCTGTGTGCGCAAGGAATTGTAGGGTTGTGGGAAAGAAAGAGTTTCCAGCACTCATAAAAGACCTGAAATACAGATTTAGAATTAATGTCTTAGCCTTCCTTGAGACTAGAATTAGTGGGAAAAAAGGTGATAAAATTATCAGCAAACATGGGTACCCTAACCCTTACAAACAGGAAGCAATAGGGTTCTCAAGTGGTATTTGGCTAGTGTGGGATGATAGGAAAGTGAAGGTTGAGATCCTTCGTAGCCATCATCAATTCATCCATACTAGAATTTACTTTAAGGATGATGATAAAGTTGATTATGTTACTTTTGTTTATAGGAGTCCAAACAAAGTGATTAGGAAAACTCTATGGATGGAACTGGAAGGTTTGGCACAAAATATCACTGGGCCGTGGATCACTGTTGGGGATTTTAACTCCATACTCTGTTATACTGATAAGATTGGTGGCAAGGAGGTGTGTTGGAGAAGTGTGGGGGATATGCAGCAGTGCTTGACAAATTGTGAGTTGTCTGACCTAGGGTTTAAAGGCCCCAGTTTCACCTGAAGAAGAGGCAAGCTTCAAGAAAGATTAGATAGAGCTTGTTCCAATGAATTCTAGAGCAGTTCCTGGCCTGAAAGAATTGTGACCCATTTACCTTATTTTAATTCTGATCACAGGCCAATTATGATCTTAAATGAAACATATAGTAGCCCTCCTTTGGAAGCTAAACATTTCATATTTTTGGCTTCATGGTTAACTTTGGAAGATTTTGGGAGAGTGGTTAAAAATAGCTGGGAGAAGTTTGATAACTGGTCCCCGGCAAGAGATGATTTTGAAATTGAAGCTAAGTTGTGGCATCAGAATGTGTATAGAGTTAACATAAAGCAGAAAATAAGATTTATGCTAGACTTAGAGGGCTGGACAACTATAAATTTGGCAGGTTTGACCATAATACTAAGCTGCTGCAGAAGAGTCTGTGGAGGGACTTGCGAGCCATCTTGTTAAGAGAGGAAATGGCTTGGTTCCAGAGATCCAGATGCAATTGGATGAAATTTAGGGACAAAAATACAAAATTTTTCCACTCAACAACCATTAGTAGAAGGAGACACAATAAGATCCTGACCCTGAAGAATAACCAAGGGGATTGGATTGCTAATAAAGATAAGCTGATTAGCATGGTTGTTAGCTTCTATGAGGAGCTATTTTCGGCTGGAGAAGAGGATGATGGTGATTTTCCCCTTAAGGGTGCATTCCCTAGTCTCTTCTCTAGGGAAAAGGAGAAGCTGGATGCTGCTCCTAGTCATGAGGAAATTAAAAGAATTATATTCAAGATGGGGAAGTTTAAGGCTCCTGGCCCTGATGGTCTCCAAGCAATCTTTTTCTAGTCGCAATGGAATAATGTAGGTAATTCTGTGTGCAATTTGATTATTGACATTTTCAAGGATCCAAGGAAATTCAAAGAGATTAACAAGACCCTTCTATGTCTTATCTCAAAGAAAGACAACCCAGAATCCATGAAGGAGTTCAGGCCAATCAGTCTATGTAATGTCACCTAAAAAGCCATAACTAAACTGATTGCTGAGAGGTTGAGGGAGCTTATGCCTAGAATTGTCACCCCCAATCAATGCAGCTTCATAAGAGGAAGACAAAGTCCTGACAACATTATTATTGCTCAGGAGATTATTCATTCCATGAAGTACAAGAGAGGAGATAAGGGGTGGATGATGATTAAGGTGGACTTGGAGAAGGCATATGATCGTCTGAGTTGGAACTTTATTAAGGATACCCTGACTGACATGGAGATCCCTAGTAATCTGGTAAACTTGTTGTACGACCGTATTTCAACTAGCACCATGAATGTCAGGTGGAATGGAACTACAACCAGGGAATTTCAACCTGGGAGGGGCATTAGACAAGGGGATCCCATATCCCCTTATTTATTTGTCTTATATGTGGAGAGGATGGCTCATGTGATCCAAATGGCTGTTGATGCCAAAGCTTGGAAGCCTATCATGCTGAATAAGGAAGCTATTCTTATTTCTCACCTTTTTTTTGCAGATGATATCATCCTATGTGCGGAAGCTTCCTTGGACCAAGCTCACATCATCAACCAGGTGCTTAAAATATTCACTAAGGCATCGGGTCAAAAGGTGATCTGTGACAAGAAAAGAGTTTTCTTTTCCAAAAATGTGGGCTTTAATAAAGCTAAGGAGCTGAGTGGCTGTTTGGGAGTTGGGCTTACTGCAGATTTGGGTAAATATCTTGGTGTTCCCTTATTCCACAAAAGAGTATCTCAGAATACCTTCAATAATGTAATTGAAAGGGTTCATAACCGGTTGTCTTCATGGAACCAACGATCCTTATCTCTAGCAGGCAGAGCAACTCTTGCTAAATCTGTTCTGGAAGCATTGCCTGCATATACCATGCAAACAACAACCCTTCCAACCAGCTTATGTGATGAAGTAGAGAAACTAACTAGAAGCTTTATTTCGGGATCCAACCCTACCAAGAGGAAAATGCATCTGGTGGGATGGAGGAAAATCTGTCAACCTAAAAATGAAGGGGGACTGGGATTCAGAGATCAGAGAATGGTTAATAAAGCCTTTGCCATGAAATTTGGGCATGGCCTTCTCACTAATAGAAATGCCCTCTGGGCACAAGTCCTGCGAAGCAAGTATAAGGTGGGAAATGATATTATTCCTACTCTGAGCAAAAGGAAGAATGTATCTAACACTTGGAAATGAGTGTGTAGAACTTGGAACAATGTTTGTGATGGTTCAAGAGTTCTGATAGGAGATGGACTAAACACAAAATTCTGGAAAAATAGTTGGCTGCCTGGGACAAAGAAGCTTCAAGATACAGCTACTGCCCCTCTTCCAGAAGATGTAAGTAATTGAACCATAGCTGATTGTATCAACAATGAAGGGAATTGGGATTGGAGCAAGCTGGATCCCTACCTGGAAGCTGAAGACCTGGCTGTGATTGCAGATTTAATACCCCCCTCATTAGAAGCTGGAGAAGACAAAGTTCTTTGGAATTATTCATCAACAAGTTTATTCTATATTAAATCTGCTTATTTGACTATTCTCCCTTCTGACCCTGCTACTGGTGGATGTAACTGGAAGTTTGCTTGGGATTGGGAGGGTCCCCAAAGAATTAAATACTTTATTTGGCTTCTTCTTGGAGACAAATTACTGACAAATGATCGAAGAGTGCAAAGACACATGACTAAGGATGGATCTTGCTCCCGGTGTCATTATCCATTTGAAGACTGCCTGCACATCTTTCGGAATTGCAGCTGGACTAGACAGGTGTGGATGCATCTTATTAAAAATAGAGAGCAGAATAACTTTTATAGTGGTGATTTCAAAGAGTGGCTTGATAGAAACTTCAATAGAAGCAAGACAAATAAGTCCTGTAGGAAAGTTTTTGGAGTTGCTTGCTAGAATATTTGGCATTGCAGGAACAACCTTGCATTCGAAGGGTCTTACAATTCTCCCTATGAGGCTAGTCAGCAAGTCCTCAACCATATTCAGAACTGTGAGTTGGCTGATGGTTTGCTAACTAGTGCAGGGCTTGTGGTAGGAGAAGCTACTGAAGTTTTAGTGAAATGGAGCCCTCCTCCTCAAGGCTGGATGAAACTGAATTCGGATGGGTCCTGTGCTGAAAATAGAGCCAAGGTTGGATGTGGAGGAGTCATCAGAAACTCTAGTGGAGAGTGGATTATGGGTTATTCAAGGAAGCTGAGACACGGTACTGCCCTCATGGCTGAGCTTTGTGGGATGCTTATTGGCTTAAACCGGGCCTGGAATGAAGGTATGCAGCAAGTGGTACTAGAAAGTGATTCCATGGATGCTATACAGATGCTATCTAGAGAGTGTGATACTCCTAGTCTCTACTCATCTATAGTCCAGGCTATTAAATGCATGCTGGAAAAACCTTGGAAGATTGAAGTGGCTCATATATATAGTGAAGGGAACAAGGTGGCGGATTGGTTAGCCTCTCAACATGCTGTGAGGGATAACAATATCATCTGGTATAGTAGTCCCCCTCCTAATTGTAATTCCGTGTTGATTTTGGATTGTAAGGGCATTGGGATGCCCAGATACATTAGTAGTTAGTTTGTTGTTTATTTTCCTTCATTATATAAAAAAAAATGATCGGTGAAATTTATATACAGCAGTTCCCCAAAAACATGAGTTTAGATAAACTTTGAAAGAAATAATGTACTTTAATATTATAACATTGTTTGAGATTTTTTTCCTAAGTTACTCTTTATAAGGAAAAAAAATAAAATTGATTTTTTTTTGTTTAAAAAAACTCATCCAATTATCATTAAGATTTCAAACTTAATTAAAACAGTACCTTTTCAAAGAAAAAACCCTAAATAAACATGACTATAGTCAAAAAAGAGAAAGGAAAGGTTGGACTAAAAAATTATGTACTGCGTATGATCTTTTCAACTACTTTGGAGTTAATTCATAACAAAATAAAAATATCTTCAAGACTTGCAATTATTTAAGGTTTGTTATTTTAATATGTATTTATTATCTATGTCGCTCCCGAATCAAACAATACAGATAATTCAATATTAGAAATGAAAATTATATCTTTTACCAAATTCGGGGCCTTTTCAGTATGCTGCGCATTTGTAGTATACACTCGCCCAACCGTAGGAATAACAGCAGCAGCAGTAGTAGTAGTCGGTAAGGCCTGCAGATCCGCAGCCTGTCCAGTAGCAGATGGACAACTCCTAGCAAAATGGCCAGTCTGACCACACTTGAAACACTCCCCCGGGGCTACACCACATACACCTTTGTGATATTTCTTGCACTTCCCACATTGTGGGATATAATATCTATCAACAGCTCCACCACTAGGGGCTCCACTCCTCTTAAATTGACCAGGAGGCTACCTTACTTGCAACCCATTCCTCTATTATTATTATTATTATTATTATTATTCTGATGACCACCTCTGTAATTAAAACCAAAAGGATTATTGTTCTTCCTCATCTCTTTCTCTCTAGCAGAATTAGACTTCGGATACCTGCCATGCACAATCTCGACCTTCTTGAACTGTGTCATTAAATCAGCAAAATTCCTGACAACAATATTCGACATGCGTTTCACAATCTTTTCACTCAATCCTCTTTGGTACTTCGTAGAAAGAAATTCCGGAGTAGGCAAAGTACCCCCATAATTAGCAAACTTGACCAATTCATTGAACTTGGCCAAATATGCATCCACAGATAATGAACCTTGCACCAGCTTATCAAATTCTCCTTGTTTAGCCTCCCGGACATCACGAGGAAAATATTCTTCATGAAATAGGCCCTCAAACAAAGCCCAAGAGATCTCCTTACCCTGAACAGCATAAGGGCGAGATACATTGCACCACCACTCATGGGCATCACCCTCCAGCATATACACCGAATACAACAACTTCTGAGGATCCTGACACCTCATCACCTGGAATATCTTATCCATTCCCATAAGCTAGGTAGTAACCTCCTTCAGGTCCTTTGACCCCAGAAATGCTGGCGGTTTATGTTTTCGAAATGAGATAAGGCTCCGCTCATCCGCAACATCATCACTAATCTGCTCAGTAGCCCCAGTAGACTGAGCAACATATGTAGGATCAGCAGTGGGCTGACTAGCCTCACCAGTGAGGTGACTAGCCCCACTCTCCCCGTGCGTGGGTGTAACATATGGCGTAGGTGTAGGTGTCATCGTAGCCGTATGCGGAGGAGAAATATTCCGCCTATGCCGAGCTCTCTCAGCCCTCATCTCAGTCATGAAGGCCTGCAACATATCCTGATTATTCTTCATCAGGTTTTCAGTCATAGTCCTATTAGCAGCCGTCTCCACCCGCAGAGCATTTAGAACTACAGTAACCGGATCAAGCGGAGGAGGATCTGCACCTTGTGTCCCACGGCGGCCACGAGCCCCCCCTCATGATATCTGTACATGTAACACAAAGGAATGAGCTGATCAGACCCACACTGAGGAATCATATATACATTAATCATAAAGAGTTCACAGATAGCTATGCAACACAAAATACAGTCATACATACTCAGAGTTCCCTAATAAACTGCTCTGATACCATAAAATGTAACAACCCGTTACGTACCGGTAATGTTATCATTGTATATGGTATTAAGCGCAGTTATAATCACAGTAATTGAGTTAAATAAATTACGGGTAAACTTTTTCTTATATTAACTCCTTGGCTTTAAACATTAACTATTTCCGTAATCAATTAAAAACAACACCGTAATTGTAAATGCAAAACTCGCGGAAGCATAAAACTTATTTATTATAACCCCTCTAAGCCATACCATTAACTCTAGGTTATAAAATGACTTATTTTCAAAAATTGCACAGTAGGAATCGGTTCCCAACAGCAGGGAATCGATTCACAATAGCTACAGTAACAGACAGTAGCTACAATTTGGCTCCCCTGTTTTTAGGAATCTATTCCTATAAAAAGGAATCGATTTCCAGCCTTAACAGTGGCTAAAATTTACGTGCTCTGTTTCAGGGAATTGATTCCCAACAGCAGGGAATCGATTCCCTACTGTGAAATCCCAGTTTTGACAGCTTTTTGACTTCACACGGGATCCATAATTTCATTCCTAACACTTTAATATTTAATATAACACTTATACCATTACTAATGTAGGCTCTAGGCCCTTCCATCATGCATAATCTAATACCAATGTATCATTTTACATTATTCACCATATCCTTTGCCATTTACACATCATATAGCTCATTTTACATCACAAGTATCCAAATGCCTCTAAAATCAAAATATGTGGCCATGGACAAGTCCCATGCTCACCAAGATGTCAATATAAACAATAGGCACGAAATGTAAATCAATTACAAAAGACTTAGAATCTAACCATGAACACCACAAAAGCATGGAAATCTCAACATGCAATATGTTCATGATCAAAATCCAAAATGCTAAATGTAATGCTATGTGCATCAAATAAAATCCTCCAAAATGCCATGTTATCCATATGCACATCATGATCCAACTCCTCCAATAAGCGAGCCTCTTACCCGATGGTCCTCCATGCTCACTATATCCTGAAATGATATCCCCAAACGTGGGGTGAGATATACAAATATATCTCAGTAAACCAAGGGTACTAGAGGATCACTCCACCCCATGGTTCACTCAATGTGCATACAATGATCATTATATAAAATGCATAACATACAAAATCACAACACTGGGCTTACATCCAAGAACATCCCCACAAGGATTCCGTTCAAGGATCTCATCATATAACTCTCGAGAAGCTTCCTGGTGCCTCTCCCATGGATGAGACGATCCCATGGCAAAATCCAACTGAAACTCCTCATGAGCCAAATCCAGCGGAAGTCCCATGCTTGGATCATCCTTGTGCCGCTCCCAGAGTCGGCCCTACGGCAAAACCCGACCGAAATCTCCCAAAGGGATATCTCCAGCGGAAGTCCAAACCATACACATCTACTGGCTAGAGATCAGATAATATGTCACACAATCAAAGCAATAATACATGAACATGTCATTTCACACAATGTCCAAGAGCACAAAATTCAACCACAACCTTCCACTAGGTGTGGCAGAACATATAACACCTCACATTTCTAAATTATATATTAATATATTAAACATGGATTAAAGGGTAAAATTAGTGAAAATCCTGAAAAATAGGTCAAAATACAAAGGAAGGGTAAAACGGTAATTAGCCAAACATGTAACCCTAGGAATGTTTAATTGAGTAGGAGGTCTCAAATGATAAAAATAACCCTGGAAATGGATTCAGAACGAAAAATTTAGTGGTTAGGCAAGTTTCAAAAAATTCGGTGAATAGTGTTTTTACCGAGTAAAAATACAGCAGTACAGTTGCACCGTAAAGCGTGCTAAATGAATTTGGAGCTCTAGGTTTGGATATAAGTTATAAATGGTATATATGATTAGGAAATATGAAATCTGACGTAAATTGACGGAAATTAGAAAGTTTGTGGAAGCGTGCCTACGGCGCGCGTAATAGCTTAAAACTGCAATTTCTCCGAACGACTGGAAAACTCCGGATTCATCTGATCAAGGATAATTAAAGGAGAATGGTTAATGTTAAAAATTAGAGTTTCTAAATAGGTTTTAAAATTATGGACGTTTAGTGGAATCAGAGGGAGTTTGAATTATTTTAAAATCGCGTGAGGTGGCGGTGGGGCCCACCTCACTTAAGTCACTTAAGGCCACATGTGCATGACTATTCATCATCACCCTCACACCCTCTTTCTCTCTCCAAACCCGCACCCAAACCCCCCTCCCTTGGCCATTTTCATTTTGATTTCTTTCTCTCCTAACTTCATCAAATCTTCATCAAATCAAGTGAAGTTTGTCTTGAAATTTGTTGGAAATCACCTCCCAAACACAATGGTTGTAGTCTTGAGCCATGAAACTTCCTAGATTTTGAGAAAATCCCCCCCAAACCCGCGGCCCTTTGGTGTAGATTTGCACTCATGGAATTGTTTGGTTCTCCAATGGTTTAGTATGTTGTGGAGGAGTCTTAGGCCAAGCTTTTGAGTAAGTTTCATCATATTTTATTGGTTGGATTTGTTGATTCAATTTCATGAACCCTAAAGGCATTTTGTGTGATTGATGTAGTTAGAGAGCTTAAATGGAAATTGTGTATTAGATTAAAGTGATTTAGAATGATGTTTTAGAGTGATAAATGCAATAAAAATTATTGAGAAATTGTATGATAACTTAGTGGATTTTTTTTTGAAATGCCATGACTTTGTGAAGTTGATTGGTTATATGATTGTGTAATTGAGTTGTTGAATGATTGTATGAGTGGATTATAGGATTGTATAGGTGTGGAGTAGTTGAATTGAATTGAAAAACCCTTGGTGTGTGGCTTGGTACAATTCGGCCATGAGAGGAAAAATGGGGATTGATGTTGTGAAATTGTATAATTGATATGTTGTGTTGTTAAATGGTAATTAGAAGGATTGTGTGATGGTTGGATGCTTTGGAAATCAAAGGAGAAATGGTGGGAATGTGTGGAATTGGAAATTGAACCTAGAGTGGAAAAAATGGCAAAATGATGTTAGGATAGTGTAAAATGAAAAGTGACACCTAAAATGACATTGTGGTAGCCCTAGGATGATAAAGAAAAATGAAAAGAAAATAAAGAAAAATAATTTGTGTTTTAACACTATTGTGGTCGAACCTCACTTGGTGAGGGGAGGAAAATTGACGTTTTGTGACTTTGGTGGATTTACCGTGTTGTGATGATCCATATATGGTCGAACCTCACTTGGTGAGGGGAGGAAAATTGACGTTTTGTGACTTTGGTGGATTTACCGTGTTGTGATGATCCATATATGGTCATTGTAGGTTGCCTTCTGCGGATTTGAACCCTAAACCGTGAGCTCGGTGGGTTGCCCTTGGTCCCGAACCAAAAGGGATTGTCGTAAGTATTTTGGAACCATGCACATGTGCTTGATAATTTGCATGTAATAGATGAATGGAAATTAATTGGGAATGTCCTATGTGTAGGCATTTCTGTTTGTGTACCTAGCTCGAGGATTTATTGCGTTGGAGCTGTAAGGAGGTGATTAGTTAGGTAATCTCTTGGTACTGGGGTTTGATCCCCTTGTGTGTTTCACCATGCCCGTTGAGGGTAATGGTAGGAAGTGTATGTGAATAATATAAGATAACATGCTCATGCATATTATGTGTGTTGTGGTACATAGGATGTACCGTGTCTCTGGCCAGTAGACTGTTTGCCTTCGGGCATTACGGACTTCCACTGGGTAGATCTCCGTGAGGGAGTTCCAGTTGACCTGGGTTCGTGGTGTGTGATCCGTAGAGGAGCACACTAGGAAGTCTCGGGTGGTTATGGATGGAGGGTGTCTTGGTTGATGTTCTGGCAACACACCTTGGTTGGAAACCCGTAGGCTTATATGCCGAGGCCAATAGGCTGGACTTTGCATGGTTTTGGCATTGACCATTCCAGCTTCGTCGTGTTTTGTATCCCTATTTATTATGTTTCATTTTGAGGCTTATTTCATTATGTTGTATTTGGAGAGTTTATGGTCTTATGAATTCATTGGAGAATTGTAATTGTAATATTTGGATCTTGTGTAACATTGAAATATGTAATATAATGAAAGGGCAATATGCCTATTTTAGGATGTGAATGATGATTTATGATTCAAAGCATGCATGCAATTAGACCTTTGTGATTGAAATAAGTTAACTTGGAAAAGTAAGCATTGATTATGTATTTTGAGCAAATTGGATATAAACTGTGAAGGGTTGTAAGAGCACCAAGGTATTGTTGGTCCTTGTGTGCCACCCAATGATTATTAGGTACAAATTGAGGTTAGAGAACACATTTGCAAAATTGGGATTTATTGGAAAAACAAAGGAAACTCTAGCGAATTTTCTAGAAATTGGCAGAATTTAGGCGAATTTTGGGAGAACATATCTCCTTCCACAAAAGTCTGATAGGGACGTTCCATATGCCGTTTTAAATCTTGAGATGTTCTATATCTTGTGTTAAAATTTGAAAAAATTCTGGGTTGGAAGTAGGCCTGTAGAAGGCAGAGAGCACGGACTGCTCATTTGGCCGCTGCACTTGTGGCTGATCTGGAGCGAGTTTGGGAAATTTATTCCCGCTTCGTTTCTTGGTCAAATTAGGTGTATGATATGTCAAATTGAAGCTTGAGGTGTCTAGTTTATAGTCTAAAAATATGAGAGTAATTGGTTGAGTGGAGTTTCCAGAATAATTGATTGAGTGAAGGCTATTTGGAGGCGGTTTGAAGTTGGCTGGAAGATTTGCTTGTCCAACTTCAAACGACGATATCCAGAGCAAACGAGAACTTTTTTACTCATGTGATAGCTTCCTAGAAAGGTAATTAAGTCTAGAATAACATAATAAAAGATGAGAGGCTTGTAGAAAGCGATTTGTCTGCAGAAATTCAAAAACCGAACCATGTTCGGATAGGTAGAAAACGTAACAGTGAGATTTTAGCTAAGTGGGTTTATGGGAACCCCTTAGTGACTTGAGGGAAGTATTTTATGATATCTAGATAGTTTAAATAATTATTCCGCAAAGAGTCACAGTTACGGTCACAAAGTTTATTTATTACGCTTTATTATTGTTTTAAATAGTCGCGTAATAAACGGAAAAAGTTTACTCGCATTTTTATAAATGAATTGCTGTGATTGTAACTGCGCTTAATATCATAATTAATGTTAACAATACCGGTGTACAACGGGCTATTACAGAACACACAAGGGATAAAACCCAAGTACCAAGAGTTTACCTCAACTCCGTACGCAATGCTCCACACATAAGCTCCAAGCTTATTCCACTTCTATTGGTTCCGTGAGAGGCAACCTATATGATCAAACACAATGATCAACAACCAATTTTAAAGAATCAATCAATTTTACAATAATATTACCCAACCTAAACACTTAGGCCTAGTGGCCATCTTGCATTCATCTCAACTAGTTCAACCATTTTAATCATCAAACTCATTCACCATTCCACCACTCATGCACTAAAACATCAACCATTGATTAAACCACATTTTCACCTCATTTTTCCTCCAAACCCTCTATGGTTTGAATTCCTCAAGGAAACATGCTCCAAGGTTTTCAATCCAATTCAATACTCACACATATCATACATTCCTATTATTAACTCATACAAATGGTCCACAACTCAATTATTCAATCATACCATCATCCCAAATCACAAAGTATTGGAATTCAACCCAAAAATTCACTAAGTTACAATTTTACAAATCACCATAAATTTTATTGTATCAATCATCATCTTTTATCATTCTAAGCATTTAATTCCAAAGGAGACATACCATTTAATGCTCCTAACTACCATTTAATCCTATTGTTAACATGTCATCATATTAAGCCACGCTTAATTAAAATGCGGAATATTTTTTTCTTTTCAATTATGACGTCGTTAAACTTAGCCAAGTTGATTACTTAATCATTTTCATAAAACCATCACTTGTATGTAAATTACAAAAGACAGCTAACTGAAATACCTCAATAGATAAATAAGTGGGTATCTAAGTCACAGATCTATAACACGTAGTCCTGACGATATCTTGATACATTAATACAACTCAAAACTAAAATAAAAAAGTCAAGTCAATGTGGCATGGACAATCCCCATGCTCCCCAAATAAACGGCATAGCCAACAGAGTCTCAACAATAACATCAAATGAAGCTATAAGCATGATATCAACAAACATAACCAGCATCCAAGCACAGTCAGCATAAGCAGAAAAACATCAATCAACTAAGCTCCGGCCTCCTGCCGCTAGAGGTCTCAACCCCTGGGTTACCTGAACCTGAAATAAGCGCCCCAAACGTGGGGTGAGATCTCTAAACAGAAATCTCAATAAGGCAAGGGGTCCTCAAGGATCTTCCACCCCAAGCTCACTTACATGTGCAATATAAGTTCCAAAAGCAATTAAACAGTATAAGTTCCAAAATAGTGCAATGCAGCAGATAATCATGTCATGTGTGTTATAACTAATTTACAGGCCAGAGAAATGTAGGAATACGTCTATTACCCACACTAGTGCAAGACGCCACTTGCACCCACCCACAGTGTCACCGTCTTGTATGACGCCACATACTCAGGCTTACCGTCTAAGTGGAACAACACATACATATTAAAAGCAATTGCACATAAAGCTCAACAACATTTTCAATTATCAAAGTATGTAAACACATCATGCATATAAAACCATTCCCCCATGGGGTATGGTGGAACCACACAATGGCTAAACCGAGGACACCAAAGCTTACCTTGCAAGCTAGCTATCCAAGCCAAGAGTCCACACAAGCTCAAAGCCCAAACATAGCAGAATCACAATCTGTTTCGGACCAGCAATTATATCAATATTCAAACATACAAGCATTTGACATAAAGACAACGTCTTTCCTTTACACTTCATGTCTTTAGGCTTCTCACAAAGCCACAAGCCCTTAATCACTTAGATTCTGACTTAGATTAATCATTACAGAAGTCCCACTTCATCAATCTAGGGTCCACAAACCCATAACAACCTTTTGTATGAACAGTACAACTACTATTCTTCGAAAACCCAGAATACCCGGATATATGTCGAGGGCATATCCGAATATCCATATCCGGATATGCATATCCGGATATCACAGAGCCCATATCTGGATATCAATATCCGGATATCAATATCCGGATATTTCGTGACAGAATGCAGTTTCTGCATTTCGCGAGATATCACTTCCAAGGTTCCATTTTTAACACTTCTAATCGTTAAAGCATACATTTTTACTCTCTTTTAAGTTCATATACTGATTGGTTACTTGTTTATTTTATTTTATTTTTCGGATTACCTTTCTGGTACGCGTTTTTCCATAGCCAGTATCAGTTTTGGAACCAGTTCTTATTATTTTGACTTGAAATTTGAAATTACAGTCCTATATATTATTCTAGGAATATTCATGCACTTATTATAATTTTACGGGATACTTCATCGGTACACATTTATACCGAGGAGCAGAACCGGTATCTGCACTTTTCGTCAGAAAAGCGACTTTCAGCATTATTACTCACTTACCAATATTATTTAAGCCTTATCATAATTATTAGGGTCAATTATAGAATTATTTCCTAATTTCTCATAATTAAATAATTAACTTTCTTAATTTACGGTGCGGGTTCTTACAGAGAACACTTTTGGATCCTTCAACTTGGGTGAAATTTTGTGAGGTATTTGCACGACTTTCCAGTTAGAGCCACAATTTTGAATTCCTTAATTTTTCTTTTCTTTGACAGAACGTCCTTCATAAATTTTGCATATGAAGGCATTTGCTCTAGGGCTTCAACCAATGGCATATTTATGTGAAGTTGTTTTAATAAGTCCAAAAACTTACCGAATTGCTTATCTTCATGTTGTTTCTTTAACCTCTGTGGGAAAGGAGGTTCGAATGGCTCTCTCCCCCTTTTACATGGGGGAATATAGGATGGTATAACCATCGGTTCATCAACATCTTGTGTTTCTGAAGCATCTTTGGAAGTGATCGCAACTGGTGTTGCTCCTCCACTCTCACTCTTTTGAAATTCATCTTTTTGTTGTGGTTGTGAATCTGTTGGTTCTGTTTGGTCCTCTTCCTTGTGGTTCTTATCAGGAGTCTCATTAGCTTCTGTGGTGCGGGGTACTTGCTCTTCTTTAGCTTCAGCTTAATATCTTTCCTCAGGCTGTTTTTCTGGTTTGCATTTGTGGGAACGGACCAAAGGCTCAGGTGGTAGAAGGATCCCATCTCGCAAGTTTATGGCATTCCACTGCTCCTTAGTGTCTTGGAAAGGTTTTTCTGTATCACTGAGGAGCGCTCCTTGTGGTCTTTGACTAAGAACATTGGCCAGTTGTCCAACCTGTGTCTCAATGGTCCTTATAACAACATTGTTTTTATTCATGTACTCTTTGAACATGGTCTCTAGGGACTGAACTCTACCTCAACCTCTATCCCAGTTCTGGTTATCTTGTCGCAATAATGGGGTTCTATTTTGATAGTTCCCTCCACTGCTTCCAACATTGTTCAGGTTCTTCCAACCTTGGTTGTTATGCCCCTGATACTGGTTGTTGCTTCTGTTGTTGTTGTTGTTGTTGTTGTTGTTGTCGTAACCACCTGCATAACATACAGTAGCTAGATCATTAGCACATTCACCAGATTCATGAGGTCCATTACAAATAGAACAATTTTGACTGGATTGAGTCAAATAAAGTTGTTTAGATGAGTTGGATGGTTTAGATTGCTCCATAGGTTTCCAGTTTTTGATGGTGTTGTTGAGCATCACTAGCTGTGCATAGAGGGCATTAGTTGTATCCCACTCTATGATTCCTGCTTTCTTGGGAGTATTTCTTCGCTCCGAGGGCCATTGGACATGTTTCTATGATAGTTTCTCCAGTAAACGGACAGTTTCATTATAAGTGAAATCCAAAAGATCTCAACTCATGGCTGCATCAACAGTGGCCTTCAATTAAGGTGTCAACCCATGATAGAAAGTATGAATAACTCCTTAGTCTAAAACTCCATGTTTAGGGCATATGTGCAATAGCTCCTTATATCGCTCCCAAGATTCATGTAAACTTTCTCCATCAAACATCTGAAAAGATGCTATGTCTGCTCTCACTTGGGCTTGCTTTACACGAGGAAGAATCAGGCTACAAACTACTCTGTGAGTTGCTCCCAAGTCGTGATCAAATTTAGAGGCGAAGTCCTTAGCCATTCCTTGACTTTTCCTGCTACAAAGAATGGAAATAGCATCATTTGCATGTTCTCTTCTAGAATGCCCTGAACTCTAAAATTATCGACTATCTCAGTGAAATTATCCAGAAGACTGTGTGGGTCTTCCATGGGAAATCCATGAAATTGACTGGCATTCATAATCATCTGGAGCATTTTTTGTTTTATTTCAAAGTTAGGGACATTAAAAGGTGGAGGAATATAACCTCTATTTGGACCATTCCTTAAGGAAGCAGTCATATCATTCAAGGATGACCCTCTTTCTTCATTCGGTCCTTTTATATTTCCATTATTACTGTTTTCACCATTATTTAAAACTCATGCCATTGTATTCTGTCTTAATCTTTATACTTTTCTTCTGTTCCTAAAATTTCTTTCAGGTTCTGGGTCAAAAAGTATTATCTTAAGTGCAAAGTCTACAAGTTCTGTGTTTATACAATGAAAGGAAAACGGGAGCAATGGGACATAACCTAAAATTAAAATAAACAAATACAAAAAGTGCTTCCTTTAAAAATGCCTACTTTTGCCAAATGATCCCCGGCAACGGCGCCAATTGCTTGTCGGGCCGAGATGTGCTCTAGGATATTATAGGAGCAAAAGTGTGCAAATAACAAAAATTACTATGAAGAGAAATTAATCAATTGAGGAGTAACTCTTCCTGAAATGCGCAAGCGCACGCGTCAAGCAATACAAGATTTTCAAAGAGCCTCAAATTATCGTCCTCAGAGAACAATTGTAAGAGTTGCATTCAAAAGAAGAAACAACAAAAATAACTAAAAGAAAATGAAAGAGCAATGGTTCTCGGTTAGAAATCACCAAAGAACATTTTCTTCTAGCTAATTAAACAAAGTTAATCAATCTAAGTAGCTGAATGCTGGGTATCATTCTTAACCTTCTCTAAACAGTAATAGTAGAGTAATGAATGGAAACAGTCATTGAATTATGAGAGCAATAAAACAAAGTTTATCAAGATTCGTAACCAGAAAGTACTAAGAGCAATTGTATCTTTTAGATTTTGATTTTTTGTTAGTAACAAGATATTAAGAGAAATGAAACAAATATTAAGAAAGTAGGTTATCAGAATTGGTATTTTCACCTTCTTGGTTAAACCTGCAACGTTACATGTTTCCTTAGCCAAATTATATTCCTATCACCATTACGGTTTATCAAAAATAACCTGAAGCAAAGGCCTATTGCTCCACGTTACTCTTGAAGTTTATAGAATTAAAACTCAGGGAGATCATGTCTGTCTTCTCAGAAGAGTATGGCTGAAGGGATCACTAGCAAAAGTGATTTACACATGACAATGCTTCTCTTTCTGGATATTTCTCTGACTCAGAGTAAAATATCTTAATATTTCTAATCTTGCTCCACACTACTTTGTGAGGGTTTCATCGACCAAGTGGTCCTAGGATGAGGTTGCAAACCAAAGGGTATTGCAAAATTAGAACATTAAACCAAGGAACATCATATAGTTCATTAAAAGAAACATGGTTCCATTACAAATTCATCCAAAGACAAAGAGGGCTACTTTTACCTCACCCTCAACCTACTAAAGAAAGTTAGCTCATGACTAAAAACTACTGAAAAAATAAAAGACTCTACAAAATAATCCTAAAACTCTAGGTTGAAGATGATGAAGATGAAGACTCCCTCGTGAATTGATCCTCTTTTCTTTTTATATGAGGTCCTCATCTTCAATCTCAACCACTCCTTAAACCAATGGTCCAGCTTTTCTCAAATCCTCTCCAATCACAACACTGCTCCTTGCCAACTCAGCCTTATTGCAGTTGTGGTCCCCTCCTTCTTTTCATTCTTTTCGTACATGATCTGCCCAGTGAGGACGCTGGCTCCACATTCCCTACTGACGCTGATGTGGAGGCACTCGACTGGTTGCTTTTGTGGCGCCTGTACTGTAGTACAATTCTTTGTCCCCTTTTAGTGCTTCAACCTCCCTTTTCTTCCAAGTTTATCCTTAATTGAGTTGGTTTTCATTAGGTTGGGCTTTAGGTATCTTGCAAGAGCAATCTGACCCATTAAATGCATAAAGGAAAAAATTCAGTCAAATTGCTCCAGTACTACTCTAATTCCCAAAGTACGTATTGCTCCAGCCCAATCTAACAAATATTTGCTCCTAGAAGAAATAATAGAAAAAAAAGTAAAGATAATATGTTAAAAATTTGAATTAAAGGAGCATCCAAACATCAATGGACCTCTAATTTTGAGGACATTCATATACTCCAATGAAATAACTTGTAGAAAATTACAAGATAATAACGTAATCCACCCACCTTAATGTATTAGATTGACGGATTCAAAATTATAACGAAACCTACTAAAGTAGGTGGATTAAATGGGCTGACCTGATAGGTCAAGCCTATTTTACCAATCATGGGTCTGATCCAAGGAAATATCTATGGTACTACTGCTGTACCATTTATTCAGTACATCTATACAATAAAAAATGAGGAATGACTGTCATGTTTTTATAGAAAGGAGAGAAAATATTTTTTTTATCTAAGTGTCACTTGTTGAATGACAGATGCACCTACTACAGATGTATAGAAGATGATCTCCTGATCCAAACACTAGTGACTATCCCTAGTTATATCAATTTCATCATAACAACAATATAATAAATAAATGAGTAATGAAATATATTGATGCATAACCATAATTATGCGGCCCAATTACTGTAATCCAAAAGACTAAACATGCACACAGGATCAAATATTATCCCGTGTATTTTGCCTAAATTTTAGCATGTCCTTTTCTTCTCCTAGTTCCTCAAGACTCTCATTACAACCAAAAAGTGATCATAGCAGACCATTATATTTTATAATACTCAAATAAATCTAAAAGTATATCCCTCTCTCTAAGTTTATTTTATTTTTTAACAACTCTTTATAGTAGTATAAAGAATAACGTTACATAAATAGACTTTTATACCTATTAAAATTCACCCCATTTTTATATATAACCAAAATATTAATTTTATAAAAAACAGTTGAGTGAAAATTAAATCGAATAAATCATGTTACCGGATCATTTTTAAGTAAACAATTAATCATAATTTTCTATGGCAGCAATTATTTTTATCCACATATTTTCTTCTATAAATGAATAAACAAATTTGACTATTGATTCCCATACAAAACATTCTTTGGTCATATGAACATGAATAAGCGAAGAAGATAAAAAATGAGGAGAAAAATAAATTACCATCAAACTCTTCTATATATATTTACACTAAGAAACCAATATCCTGAACCTGATTTAGAAAATCCAAATCGAATGAGTTTCATGTTTGTTTCGTGCAGAGGCTCACATTATTTTTAAGAAAAAGCTATCCTTATTTACAGAGTTGTTGCTGATGATTTAAACCTTCACACAAAACTAGCATGAAATTCGCAACTTGATTGATGAGACTTCAATTTACGAATAGCTAACAAATGCAAACCTAGTTCAATTAAGAACACAAAGAAGAAGCAATGCATCATGATTGAAGTGGCTGAATATTTTATGCTAAAGCTTACTGGATGTAACTAAGCAAGCAATCATTGATTGTGAAAGAAAATGGCCTTGAAGACCGTAGGCTTGTGAGGATGAAAACAAAATTTTTCAAGAGCAGAAACACACATGCAAATTAAGATACGTACTTTAGGACGTAATGATACATTTGTTCGTGATTCAAAACTCCAAAGTGATCAGTGTAAGGTTTGAAGGTTCAAACCCTCTAATGTTGATCCACACCACCCTACGTCAAGATGTAAGAACACTTCTTAAAAGCCACCAATCGAACACCACAAGAAAGGCTAGCTAGGCGTCTAATAGGAGAGAAAGAGGCTTAGGTTTCAAGGTGTTTAGCTGAGTGAATTTTCAGCATGAAGACTCACAAAGTGGCGCATGAAGTTCTATGAGAAGAGGCTAGGTAATTTTCGAAAAACCCTTAAGAGAACCTAACAAAAGGATGCACTTTTGGAGATGAGAGATCAAATTGATTTGAATCAGATTTTTCTCCCAAAAATCTGACCTATGTAGTGCCAACCTCCTATCATATCCTCATGAGACTAAGTCTATTCCTAGTCAAAAATCTGACTTAATAACCATCATATGACCAGCCATTTGGTGTGCCCTTATTCAGCCCAAAAACAGTCCAAATACATTGAGTAGTCACAATTCAAAATTGAACCAACTCACTCACTTATTCTCTCAACAAACCAAATCTGATTGGAGCTTATTTGATTGACCATATGACCATCAAAGGATCACCAAATCAGCGCCCCAATCTTGCTAGAAGATGTCCAAAGATCTTCTCTTGATACTTGAGATTTGATCCATCAAGATCTCATCTTATCCTTTTGTTATGAAACAACCTTTCACAGCCAATTCAAACATTTAAATTCAAACGTTCAAACATTTAAATTCAAAATTTAAATATTTGATAATTAATTTAACTAATTAAATTAATTAATAATGTCTTGGACCATCCAAGCCCATTACTACTACCATGCGCCCTTTCCCTCTTAGGTGAGCTTCCAAACTTCTTCTTGGGCTAACAACCATTATTAGGCCCAATACCTTTAATGCTATATCATCAAGACAATAAGGTGTTAGTGTGTGACCCATTAGGCCCAACATAGCCACTGACATAAATGGGCTTGGGCCCAACAAGCCCACAACCCATTTAATGACAACACAGAGCACTAGCAATGCTTTGTTGCCCCATAGCTAGTTAGGTTAATGACATGATCATCCTATTACATATATTTTGTTACTGTATGTATTTCATTTCGTCTCGGTTACCTTCCCTTTAAACCTAGGGTGAGGAAATGTATCAACCCTTGCGGTTTAGGGTAAGCTTTAATTTGAAATAGGGAATCTTCAATTTATTGACTCTAAAGGAGAATCATCTCATGATCTCTTTTACTATGCATAGATTCTCGAGTCTTGTAAATGTCATTTCGATTCCTCCGGTTTACAGATAACCTAATCCCTTATAGAGATTTGATGAATTCCTTCAGCTTATCACTCTAGGCCTGTGCTCTTCCAGGACATGCCCAAAAATATACCTATGAGTCTCCATGTTTCAGGAAGATGGGGTATACAATCAAAACATGCCTTCTAGAACATAGTCTAGGTGACAACTTATGGTCTAAGGAAAGACATACCCAAATATTAAGAAACTGCTCTAATGATACTTTTGTAAGATTTCCTCATAGAGTCCCTTTGTGGGTCTGTTCAGTGCGAGCTATACCTTTATAGGTCCACCCACGACTTTAGCTAAGACATCTCCATATCTGTAGCTCATGAGGTCTTTTCCTTGTATCCGAATACAAGTAGATAAGTCGTGCTAGTCTTACCCGAGATTACTAATCCTCATTCTCAGTGTCTCTAGACTATGAACATAAAATTAGGAATAAACATCCGATATCCTTAATTCCTCATGATTGTGATCTCATTACAGATACTCAAAAGATACCTATTTTATTCCAAGGGGTTTATCCAGTTACTCATATAATATATTAACAATAATATTGAGACAAAATATGAAACAGGATAAAGAGTGCTTATTATTTATTTGCTACAATATAAAAAGGTCCACATATGTCCTAATCTAATCAAAAGATTATCTCTAGGACATCCATATACTAACAGATTGATGATCCTGCAACAAGTACAATTGGAAATTCATTCCATTCATCAGTGTTGGGAACAAATCATGTCCATTATGAGTCTGAATCACACACATCCTATCTTCAAACAAGACCCTATAACCTTTCTCTAGCAAATGATCCTCATTTAACAAGTTCAGGTTGATAAAGAACCTCATTTATGAACCTTTAAATTTAATTGATCATCTTCCTTTAACAACAATATTATTCACCACTAATTAGCAATCCTGACTTGTGAGGTTGCATCTTATACGGTTTTTACAACCACTTTTAGTCTATTGGGAGATTTATTCTAATCAATAAATTATGAACTCGATTGTTTTTTGAAGATTCACCAGAATCTTTTGAAAAAATTCTAGAATCTATGAATTGTTTACTTAGGAGTCCGATTTAATTTACGATAGTGTGGGAATAGCCCTTGATTGTACCTGACTCTTCATAGTCTGCAGATTTAGGATATATATATGGGAAAAACATTTATGTAGCCACTTTAGATAAGCTTGTCTACAGCTACTCATTTTTAACTAAGTATGACCGGTCATTGTTGGAAGTATTCAAGTATGAGTTGTAAAGAAGTACCACATCGACTAGACATAGACCAAGTGATGACTATATAATAAGTGCAAAAGACCCATAAACCTATAGCTTTAAGGTTTTGGCTTTGATTGTTATAATAGCCCTAGCCTAATTAATTAGTAAATTACATGTAATTAAATAATTAAGCATGTATTAGTGAGTAAAATTAAGTATAAGACTTAATTAAATGAATTGGAGTCACTTTAGAGGTAAAAAGTGTACTCTGTGAAAATTAAGGGGTATAAATGGGTGTAGGCAAAAGTACCCAAAATATAAAAAATGAAAATGAAAATATTCCTAGAAAAATATTCCAGACTTTTGGGTAAAGTTTGGTAATTATTGGAGTTGAATAGATAGATGAACCAATACCTACATTAAGCCACTTAACTAAAGTAAGTGACTTAAAATGAGAAGAACCCATTCATTCCCTCCCATTTCCCGTCGTCAGAAAAGAAAAGAGAAGAAAGAAGGGAGGAGAAGGAGAAGAGGAAAGGTGAGGAAAACCCTAGGGTGAGCAATCCTTAACCGTTTTTGTTGATTCAAAAGCCTAAACCACTTAGATTCTTCCCCTCATCCTTAATCAAGGCTTAGTTTTGAGTGGGAGTCTTTGGGGAGAGAGATATTATCCCTCAAAAATTTGCCCCGTTTGTGAAAGTGTGGGGTTTTGGGAGCTTCTACCTCCATGGAAGCTTGAGGAGCAACCTTGTAGGGTTGTGTGACCCATTGGTGGTAAGTTTCCATTCTCTTTCACACTAAATTTCTTGATTTTGCATGAGTTAGGGTTTTATGAATAGTGCTTTGGGGGTTTTATGAAATGTGAGTAGATTAGCTATGTTCTAGGAAGAATGAAGCTTAGTGTATGTTATGAAATACTAGTAATGGCATTTAATCAATGAAAATGAGCTTAGATAGTCATTGGTTAATACTTTGAGAATGGCAAAAATGTTATGCTTGGAATTGTGGAATTTCTTGCATTAGTAATCAATGGCTTGGTTGGTTATTGATGGTGCCCCTGTGATGTTAGGATTGAGGCATTGGGACCAACCTTGAGTGACCAACCGTTGGAGCAAGCTATGGAGCTTGATTAGCTCTTTGGAATAGGTGAGTTCATGTTTTGTTGTAGTATAAATTGGATAGCTTGGTTGATGGCTATGAGATATTATTGGAAGCAATATATTTTAATTGCATTACACCTTGTTTAGGTGGTTGTATATGAAGTTGAGAATTGTAATTGGTGGCAAAACTTGTTGGTGAACAAAGGTTTAACTTAAGCTTTGAGGTAAGCCTTCTGACCTTAGGTGTAATTCCCTTGATTGTTCCACCAAGCCTTGATTGGGTAGTGGTTGTGATAGTGTATATAAATGCAATGAAATAATGTAATGCTTTGTTATACGTATGTGTATGCTTTGGTGTGGCATAGGAAGGTGTTTCCCTATGTTGGTATGTTGCATGACGATGCGTAAATCATACTTGGTAGTTTAGCTGGCCAGTAGGACTATTTGCATCTGAGTATCCTTAGGACAGCTTGAGAGCTCAAGGAATTTCTCCTGGAGATGTTATTTACACTTTGCATAGATATGTATTTACTGCATTATTATTGTTATTGCTATTACACTGTTTTTGGAACTATGGGGTGGAGAGATGCTCCAAGGACCTCTGGTTTACTGAATATATTCGTATATCTCACCCCGTGTTGTGGGGACCCCCTTTCAGGAAAGGATGCTGCGAGAGCCACCAGTGGCAAGTGGCCGTATTTGGATTAGTGATGCATGAGGATGTTGCACTTTTGGGATTATGTATATGACATGTAGAAATATCATGTATAGGATTTACATTTGAAAGCAAATCATCACATGTATATTGTAAGAACCCGCACCGTTAATTAAGGTATTTAATAATTATAGTGAGTGAATAATAATGCTGAAAGTCGCTTTTCGGAAGAAAAGTGCAGGTACCGGTTCTGCTAGTCGGTATAAATGCGTGCCGAAAAAGTATCCCGGAAAATTAATGTAAGTGCATGATAATTACTAGAATAATATGAAGGACTTGTAAAACGAGTTTTAAGTCCAAATAATGAGAACTGGTGCTAGAAACTGGTACTGGCTTGGAAAAGCGCGTACCGGAAAAGTGCTCAGAAAATTATAAGAAAAATATGTAAATTCTTGGAAAAATGTGTAGTTTCAGAATCCAAAGTTTGGGATTAAAATGCTAAGTGTAGCAATTAAAGTTAATACTGTGTGTTTAATTGTTAAGTGACTATATATAGGCTTGTTAGCACAAAACCCTAGGCCATAACACATTCTCTACGTGAGTCTTGGGGCTGGCCAACTGCTGAGTACTTCTCCATTGTGTTCCTCTTCCATTTCTTGAGCTTTGAGGCAACTTCCTTCACAAATCCTTCTCCTAAACACTTGGTGTGGGGTGAGAGTAGCTTTGAGGTTGTGTTGTTGACCCTGTTCTGTGTTAGGGTTGTTGTTTGTGAGTGTTGGAGGGGCTGTCCTCTTGAGTTGAGGTGGTGAGAGTCTTGCTCTTGGCTTGTGAAGCTCCAAGGAGCTTCCTTTGTGTGGAAAGGGCCAAGCTTTGGTAGCATTTTCGTGTACCCTTCAAGTCAGACTTGGAGAGGCAGAGTGTGGAGCTCCAAGAGCCTTTACTTCTGAGTTTTGAGCCTTGGTATGTTGTACCAACCTTTAACTTGAGTTCTAAGGCTTAAAAATGGTACCTTGATGCATCTAATGGCTAAAAGATGATAACTTGTTGTTGAGTAATGTTGAACACACCTAGAAATGAATGTTTAGGCGCTTTAATCGGTAAAAACCCAACCTTGGAAGGATATCTTCACGAAATGCATTTTCTGCATTCTGTCGTGAAATATCCGGATATGTGCCCGATGAATATCCGGATATGTGATATCCGGATATTGGTTTTGAGTATCCGGATAATAGATATCCGGATCTGGGATTCTGGATATCCGGATATTGCATATCCGGATACGTCCAGTGAGATATCCGGATATTGCATATCCGGATATGGTCTCGAGGAATATCCAGATATTCTGGGATTTTGTAGGACAGCAGTTGTGCTATGTGTACAGTAGGCTATTGGGGGTTTGTGGACCCTAGATTGATGAAGTTGAACTTCTGTAATTAATGAACTAAGTCAGAATTAAGTGATTAAGGACTTATGGCTTGGTATGGAGCCTTAAGACGTAAAACGTAAGGAAAGACGTTGTCTTTAAGTTATATGCTTGTGTTGCATTATTATTGATATAGTATTGGTCCATAACAGATCGTGAATCTGCTGTGTTTGGACTTTGAGCTGTGGACCTTGGCTTTTTGAGTTAGCTTGCAAGGTAAGCTTTCGTGTCCTCGGTTTAGCCATGTTGTGGTTCCACTATGTCCCATGGGGGTATGGTTTATGCATGCTGTGTACATGCTTTTGGATATTTGATATGTTGATTGAACTTTACATGTAATGGCTTTTAATATGCATGTGTTGTTTCATCTTGACGGGAAGCCTGAGTATGTAGCACCATACAAGATGGTGTACCGGGGTGAATGCAAGTGGTACTTGCACGGTGTGTAGGTGATAGACGTATACCTGCATTGTCTCTAGCCAATAGATTAGTATTGACACACATGACACGATTATCTGCTGCATTGCGTTGTTTTTGAAATGATAAATGATAAACTGCTTTTGAACTTATATTGCACATGTAAGTGAGCTTGGGGTGGAAGATCCTTGAGGACTCACTGACTTACTGAGATTTCTAGATTAGAGATCTTACCCCACGTTTGGGGAATGCTTATTTCAGGATCAGGTAGTATGGGTGCTGATGCCTCAGGCGGCGGGAGGCCGAAGCTTAGCTGATTTTGTTGTTTCTGCTTATTTATTAGCATGACTGGATTTGGATGTTGTTTATGTTTTCCGCTATTTATGATATGATGTTGTTGAGACTGATGTTGGGCATGTTGTCTTATTTGAGTGAGCATAGGGATTGTCCATGACACTTTCTGTTAGTACTTGTAGTTTGGAGTTGTATAAACTGTTAGAGGGTCCAGTCTACGTTGTTGTAGTTCCGTGACTAGAGCCACACTTATATTATCTATGTTATGAGGTATTTCAGTTAGCTGTTTTTTTGCAATTACATACAGGCGATGTTTTATTAATTGATTATTAAGCAAGTTGGTAATGTTAATGGCATCATAATTGAAAAGAAAAAGTAATTCCGCATTTTAATTAAGCGCAGCTTAATACGATATTATGATAACATTACCGGATATATACGGGGTGTTACATTTATGGTATCAGAGCAATGGTTCGAGGGAAAAGCCTGTATGTATTGCAATTGCTAGGTTGTTTGGTTGTGTCTGTCTTTGTGTTTACTCCGTCGAATTTTATTATGATGATGTATATGTGATCACATTGCGTGGGCCTGATCAACTCATAATTTGTGTAACTTGTGCAGAGTCATGGTAAGGTCCGGGAGAACACGAGAGACTTCTGAGGATCAATCCGATCCTATCCTGACTGCATTGGCTGAGATGCAGGCGGCTAGGTTAGCCGATCAGGAGGCCGCTAGAGTGGCCAACGCGACAATGATGGAAGCTGTTCGCGAGGCGAACCGAATAGCCGCAGCTGAGGTTCGTGAAGCGAACCGGAGGACCACTGAGGAAGTCCTCGAGGTGAACAGGATGGCGAACATGACGATGATGAAAGTCATGTTGGAGGAGTTGAGGGATGGTCTTGCTGTAGGCCAGGTTCCACCACCACCGCCACCGCCTCCACCTAGTGTTCAGGAGGAGAGCCATAGTCACATCGGCAGTGCTACTCATACCGCTGAGACGGGGGAGCCCCTTGTGGGGATTGTTGAGGATCGTGATGTGATTGATCGCCGGCTGAATGCTTTTAGGAAGCATAAGCCGCCTGTGTTTGAGGGGTCTTTGGATCCTATTGCTGCTGCGAGATGGCTAGAGTCGCTGGACAAGATCTTTCGGGTTATGCAGTGTGCAGACCCACAGAAGCTGATGTTCTCGACTTACATGCTGGAGGGCGATGCCCATGAGTGGTGGACGCACACCTCTCGTGCTTTTGAGAGGAAGGGCCATGTCATGACGTGGCCATTATTTGAGGAGTGCTTTCTGGGCCGATACTTTCCCTATGATGCACAGGAGAGGAAGCAGGGAGAGTTTGATCGTTTGGTACAGGGCTCGATGTCTGTTGATGAGTACCTGGCTAAGTTTAATGAGCTAGTGAAGTTTGCACACTTCCGGATGGTTCCTCCGACTCCGTTATTTCTGGCAGCTAAGTTCCGCAGGGGACTTAGTGAGGTGATTGCTGAGCATCTTGCTGGTGCTGCTTCGAGGGACTTTGGTACACTGGTTCAGCAGTGTAAGGACATCGAGGATGTTTGCGTGGCAAGCAAGGCCAAGAGGGCCAAGGTTGAGGAGAGCAAGGGAACAGGTGGTTCCACTCCTGCCCTTACTTCTTGGAAGGACAGGAGGTTTGCTGATAAGGGCAAGGGAAAGCAGCTAGCGACTAGGCAGGCGCCTGGTCAGTTCAAGAGAGTTGTTTCACATCAGGAGAGTTCTGCTAGGCCTCCTACCACTCCGAGATGTTCGGGATGTGGGAAGGAGCATGTGGGACGCTGTGCTACGGGGCAGTTGCTGTGTTTCAAGTGTGGCAAGGAGGGCCACTTCTCTAGAGATTGTCCGTCTTCGACGGCCAGAGCTGCAGCGGTTCAGGCAGTTCCTTTGCAGATGGTTCCGATGACATCTTCTTCGGCACCTGCAGTGCCACCTTCTGTTGGGAGAGTGTATACACTAGATAGGCAGCAGTCGGACCGCACTCCGAACCTTGTCAGAGGTACTGTGTCTATTGGTGATTCTTTTGTGGATACTATCTTTGATTCTGGGGCTACTCATTCGTTTGTTGCTACCCCGATTGCTTTGGGGCTTGAGTTGCCCAGTGTTGTGCTTTCTCCACCGTTGCGGGTGACTACCGCCACCGGAGAGATTTGTGATTCTACCACTGTACATCGCGATGTAGCGTTTCAGTGGAATGGCCGTGAGTTTTCGGTAGATCTGATAGGGTTGCCAATGGCCAACCTTGAGATTATTCTGGGCATGGATTGGTTGTCTAGAAACTGTGCATTGATTGATTGCTGTGCTAAGCGCGTGGTGATGTCTTCGTGTGATTCCACAGCTAGTTCCTCGCCATACATTTCACTGCTGCAGGCCAGGAGAGCGCTGCGAGCAGGGGCATTGGGTTATGTCATGTTGGGTGGTTTGGTGAGTGGGACACAGGAGGATATCACTGGCATTCTTGTGGTGGGGGAGTTCCTTGAGGTGTTTCCTGAGGAGATTCCTGAGTTTCCGCCACAGCGGGAGATAGAGTTCTCCATTGACTTGTTGCCCGGTATGGGGCCGATTTCTTTAGCTCCTTATCGGATGTCGCCACTGGAGTTGGCTGAGCTTAAGAAGCATATTGAGGATCTTTCAGCGAAAGATTTCATTAGACCGAGTGTGTCTCCTTGGGGAGCACTGGTCATCTTCGTGAAGAAGAAGGACGGGACAATGTGATTGTGCACCGACTACAGGCAGTTGAACAAGGTGACAATCAAGAACAAGTATCTTCTTCCTCGGATTGATGATCTGTTGGATCAGCTCAGGGGTGCTTGTGTGTATTCCAAGATTGATCTCCGGTCCGGATACCATCAGATTCGGGTGAAGCCAGAGGATGTCCCGAAAACCGCGTTCCGTTCGAGATACGGTCATTTTGAGTATTTGTGATTCCGTTGGACTCACAAATGCGCCGGCAGTGTTCATGGATTACATGAACAGGATTTTCCAGCCGTATCTGGATCAGTTTGTGATTGTCTTCATTGATGATATTCTGATCTACTCCAAGACTGAGGAGTAGCATGCGGAGCATCTGAGGATAGTTCTGCAAGTGCTGAAGGAGAAAAAGCTTTATGCTAAACCTTCTAAGTGTGAGTTTTGGCTCAAATCAGTCAAGTTTCTGGGGCATGTGATTTCAACATATGGAGTTGCAGTGGATCCCAACAAGATTGAGGCCGTGTTGGATTGGGAGAGACCCAAGACAGCTACGGAGGTGAGGAGCTTCTTAGGTTTGGCAGGTTACTATTGGAGGTTCATCAAGGGTTTTTCCACGATGGTTCTCCCTTTGACTCGCCTTACCCGAAAGGAGACTCCATTTGTGTGGACTCACGAGTGTGAGGCGTGCTTCCAGGAGTTGAATGAGAGATTGATTTCTTCACCAGTGTTGATCCTTCCTGATCCTGAGGAGCAGTTTGAGCTTTACTCTGATGCTTCTGGAAAGGGGCTGGGCTGTGTGCTGATGCAGTCTGGTAGAGCTGTTGCTTTTGCTTCGAGGCAGTTGAAGCCTCATGAGAAGAACTACCCGACTCATGATTCGGAGTTGGCTGCGATTGTGTTTGCTTTCAAGATTTGGAGGCATTATCTTTTTGGTTTGAGGTTTGTGGTGTTCAGTGACCACAAGAGTTTGAAGTACCTGTTCGACCAGAAGGAGTTGAACATGAGGCAGAGGAGATGGATGGAGTTCATAAAGGACTACGACTTTGAGCTTAGGTATCATCCTGGCAAGGCCAATGTGGTAGCCGATGCTTTGAGTCGGAAATCCAGTAGTCCATCCAGTTTGCTACTTGGTAACTTCAATGTGGTTGAGAAGTTCCGCCACTTGGCAGTGACCGCTCCGTGTGCGAGCGTACTTCTCGGGTTGGAAGCATCAGATGTCATGAACGAGCTGCTAGAAAAGATTAAAGAGGCACAAGTTTAGAGAGAGTGTCTGGATTATGTGAAGAACCAAGACGGTGTATCTTGGAATGATGATGGATTGCTTTTGTTCCAGCGGAGGATTGTGGTTCCTCGAGGTCCGTTGACAGAAGAGGTTATGGCTGAAGGCCATAAGGGTCAGTTTTCTATCCACCCTGGTGCTACTAAGATGTATCAAGACTTGAAGAAGAACTTCTGGTGGCCGGGCATGAAGAAAGATGTTGCTATCTTTGTGTCCAAGTGTTTGGTTTGCCAGAAGGTGAAGATTGAACACCAGAAGCCGTCTGGTAAACTTCAACCTCTTGAGATTCCGGAGTGGAAATGGGAGAGCATTTCCATGGACTTCGTTGTGGGTTTGCCGAAGACTCAGGTTGGCTATGACTCGATATGGGTCATTGTGGACAGACTGACGAAGTCTGCCCATTTTCTTCCAGTGAAGGTGAGCTTCACTACAGAGCAGTTGGCCAGACTGTACGTTCGCGAGATTGTGAGACTTCACGGGGTGCCCGTGAGTATCATCAGTGATAGGGACCCGAAGTTCACATCTCGGTTCTGGGAGGCGTTGCAGGGAGATTTTGGTACACAGTTGAGATTGAGTACTGCCTATCACCCTCAGACTGATGGACAGACTGAGCGGACTATCCAGACCTTGGAGGACATGTTGCGGGCTTGCACGTTGGAGCAGGGCTCGGCATGGGATAAGTACCTTCCATTGGTGGAGTTTTCGTATAACAACAGTTTCCATGCTAGCCTGGGCATGGCACCCTACAAGGCGCTCTACGGTAGGAGGTGTCATACACCTACCTGCTGGTCGGAGGTTGGGGATCGTGAGTTGTTTGGCTTGGATTTTGTCCAAGATACCACCCTGCAGATCCAGATGATCAGGGAAAAGCTGAAGCAGGCGCAGAATCGTCAAAAGAGCTACTATGATGTCAAGCATCGTCCACTGGAGTTCAGTGAGGGTGAGCACGTGTTTGTGAGACTTTCACCTGTCACCGGTATTGGACGGGCACTCGGAGTGAGGAAGCTGAGCCCGCGCTTTATTGGGCCATACCAGATTCTTGGTAGAGTAGGACCTGTTGCCTACCGGCTTGCCTTGCCTCCGAACCTGGCCAACATCCACGACGTGTTTCACGTGTCTCAGCTTCGGAGGTACATAGCAGATCCTTTGCACGTGGTGCAGCCGGATGATGTGGAAGTTCGGGAGAACTTAAAGACTCCCGTAGGTCCACTAAAGATTCTCGATCGTGGCGAGAAGCAGCTGAGGAGCAAGATCATTCCGATGGTCAAGGTGCAGTGGACCGGAAGGACTCCTGAGGAGTGTACTTGGGAGCGTGAGGACGAGCTTCTCCGGCAGTACCCCGAGTTTCGACCAGGTATGTTTCTGATTTTGAGGTCAAAATCCTAAAAAGGTGGGGTGAATGTAAGAACCCGCACCGTTAATTAAGGTATTTAATTAATAAATTATGAGAAAATAGGAAATGATTCCATAATTGACCCTAATAATTATTACGAGGCTTTAATAATTATAGTGAGTGAATAATAATGCTGAAAGTCGCTTTTCGGAAGAAAAGTCCAGGTACCGGTTATGCTAGTCAGTATAAATGCGTGCCGAAAAAGTATCCCGGAAAATTAATGTAAGTGCATGATAATTACTAGAATAATATGTAGGACTTGTAAAACGAGTTTCAATCGGTAAAAATCCAACCTTGGAAGGATATCTTCACGAAATGCATTTTCTGCATTCTGTCGTGAAATATCCGGATATGTGCCCGATGAATATATGGATATGTGATATCCGGATAATAGATATCCGGATCTGGGATTCTTGATATCCGGATATTGCATATCCGGATACGTCCAGTGAGATATCCGGATATTGCATATCCGGATATGGTCCCGAGGAATATCCGGATATTCTGGGATTTCGTAGGACAGCAGCTGTGCTGTGTGTACAGTAGGCTATTGGGGGTTTGTGGACCCTAGATTGATGAAGTTGAACTTCTGTAATTAATGAACTAAGTCAGAATTAAGTGATTAAGGACTTATGGCTTGGTATGGAGCCTTAAGACGTAAAACGTAAGGAAAGGCATTGTCTTTAAGTTATATGCTTGTGTTGCATTATTATTAATATAGTATTGGTCCATAATAGATTGTGAATCTGCTGTGTTTGGACTTTGAGTTGTGGACTCTTGGCTTTTGGAGTTAGCTTGCAAGGTAAGCTTTCGTGTCCTCGGTTTAGCCATGTTATGGTTCCACCATGTCCCATGGGGGTATGGTTTATGCATGTTGTGTACATGCTTTTAGATATTTGATATGTTGATTGAACTTTACATGTAATGGCTTTTAATATGCATGTGTTGTTTCATCTTGACGGGAAACCTGAGTATGTAGCGCCATACAAGATGGTGTACCGGGGTGAATGCAAGTGGTACTTGCACGGTGTGTAGGTGATAGACGTATACCTGCACTGTCTCTGGCCAGTAGATTAGTATTGACACACATGACATGATTATCTGCTGCATTGCGTTGTTTTTGAAATGATAAATGATAAACTGCTTTTGAACTTATATTGCACATGTAAGTGAGCTTGGGGTGGAAGATCCTTGAGGACTCACTGACTTACTGAGATTTCTAGATTAGAGATCTTACCCCACGTTTGGGGAATGCTTATTTCAGGATCAGGTAGTATGGGTGTTGATGCCTCAGGCGGCGGAAGGCCGGAGCTTAGCTGATTTTGTTGTTTCTGCTTATTTGTTAGCATGACTGGATTTGGATGCTGTTTATGTTTTCCGCTATTTATGATATGATGTTATTGAGACTGATGTTGGGCATGTTGCCTTATTTGAGTGAACATGGAGATTGTCCATGACACTTTCTGTTAGTACTTGTAGTTTGGAGTTGTATAAACTGTTAGAGGGTCCGGTCTACGTTGTTGTAGTTCCGTGACTAGAGCCACACTTATATTATCTATGTTATGAGGTATTTCAGTTAGCTGTTTTATTGCAATTACATACAGGCGATGTTTTATTAATTGATTATTAAGCAAGTTGGTAATGTTAATGGCATCATAATTGAAAAGAAAAAGTAATTCTGCATTTTAATTAAGCGCAGCTTAATACGATATTATGATAACATTACCAGATATATACGGGGTGTTACATATATCCTGCTTTATTGGATGGACTTAGCCTATGCTCATTTCTTGTGGTATCTCTTTGTTGTTTGGAACCAAGGTGATGATCATAGTATTTTGAAGCTAAGTCTCATTATTCTGTAATTAAGATGTGTTGTAATAGTGTAAGTGAAGAAGACATATGTATGCATGTTATTTTGGAGTGAAAGAATCTTGCAAGAACTAAGAGTTATTTATTGGAAAATTATATGTTGTCAATTAGGTTGATAATCCATGTAAAAACAAAGCTATCCTGTCCGGTTGACCAATTTTCATACCCTATATCATGGAATTGGACCTTGATGTCAATATGGAAGTTGTAGACATTTCTCTTAGCTTTCCATAGAGACCAAAATGGTGTAATTTGAGTGAGTGTAGCTCAAGTTATGGGGTAAACATCATAGATAGGTCAAATCATTTTTTTTGGGCATCCAGCCCTGTGGGTGGCGCTTGGGGCGCCAAAACCCACGTTGAGGGCGCCAATTGGCAAGACGGGACAGTAGTACCCACGCTTGGGGCGCCACTCCCACGCTGGGGGCGCCAACCTTCTGTTTGCCCACGCTATGGGCGTGGATCCCACGCTAGGGGCGTGGGGGTCCTGGAGATTTTGCATCCCTTTCTTAGAAAATGCATAACTTTGGCTACAGTGCTTCGATTTGAGCGCGGTTTGAACCTACACGTAGCTAATGAAAAATCCTATAACATATTAGAAGATGGGAATCATAAAAGGAGTGTAGAATTAATTTGATAATTAAAGAGATGAAGACATTTAACGACGTATTGTCAAATAAAATGGGATTATAATATTGTTTAGTCCCACTATTCCACGAAGCATATATGGTTATGATCACACACTTGGTTATTTTAAATCCGGCTTGTTTAAAAAGGAAAAATTTATCCAGTTTTCTAATTGAACCAATGTGATTGTAACTGCGCTTAATGCCGTACGTAATGATAACAATCCGGTTCTAGAACGGGGTGTTACAATTGTGGTGTTTCGAGCCCACTTAATGTTGCTACTCACTTGGCCCATGGTTAGCAGTCTCTTGCCGCCATGAACTCCCGTGCACGACCCAACAGTGGTATTAAAGCCGAAGGTTTGGCTGGGCTGAGTATTTAGAGATGATGATGTTTCAAGGCCTCCGCAGAAGGCTAGTGTGACTTCAATAGTTAAAGAAAAAAAGACTTCCACAGAAGTTGCCCTTAAGGGGGAGCATAATGTTGGGTCTCACACTTGAGAGGAAGATGTTGGAAGTATTCAAGTATGAGTTGTAAAGAAGTACCACATCGACTAGACATAGACCAGATGATGACTATATAAGTGCAAAAGACCCATAAACCTATAGCCTTAAGGTTTTGGGTTTTCGGGTTGAGATGTGGTGTCGACTCACTTATTGTGGTTTATCGCTTGGCCCATGGATATATTCCTTGCAATGAATTTTGGGCTCCCCCGTACCATTCCAATAGTCATACTCTAAAATTGCATTTTCTCTCTCCGCCACGTCAGCCGACAGTGTCTGAAGAGAGACAAAAAAAGAACAGCTTTATTGTTATAACTAAGTATGACCGGTCATACTTAGTTAAAAAGGAGTAGCTGTAGGTAAGCTTATCTTACTTTTCTATAAGTATATATATATATATATATATATATATATATATATATAAAAGTATTAATGTAACACAATTACTGTAAATCAATAAACTAAAGTTTGAATTTTATCGAGTATATATATATTTTTGTAAACTTTAGCATATCATTTTCCCCTCCTGTGTCTTCAGGACTATTTTTTGTAAATAAAAAGCTCATCTTAGCATACTATTATATGTGATAATAATCTAGTTAGTACTCAAATAAATCTAAAGGTTGTATCCCTCCTTTTAAGTTTAATTTAATTTTTAGCAACTCTTTGTAACTGTAAAAAAAAGATATCGTTACATAAATAACTTTTTATACATATAAAACTTCACCCTATTTTTATAAATAACCAAAATATTTTTTTTATTTTTAAAATTGAGTGAAAATTAAATCCAATGAATAATGTTACCCGACCATTTTAAAATAAACAATTAATCACAACTTTCAATGGTGGCAATTCTTATGAGCAACATGTTTTCTCCAATAAATGAATAAACAAATTTCACTATTGATTCAAGTATACACGGTAGATAGTACATTCTTTGACCAAATGAACTTAAATAAAAGAATAAGATAAGAAATTGGCATAAAAAAGAAAATCTAGCTTCATACTCTCCTATATTTACATCACACAAACCAATATGCTATCAGTACTACTATTTTGATAAGAGACAAACCAACCTTTTCTGTATTTTTCTATTTATGTGTAATTGATAGTTGCTGATGCGTAGTGTGGATAATTAGCACTCACATCTTTGATCTTTCGAAAGAACAGATGGCCATAATCTCAAACGACCATGAGTGGAGATAAAGGGGACAAAGGTGGTACACTAAAGATAGTTCCTGTAACATCAGTGTCCCAAAAGCCTTTCCAACATGAAGGTGTCAAAGGGCAAAGAGTTGAAGCAGAAACTCCATTGGAAGAGCACTCTTCTTTCTTCACATGCTTATTACTCTCCACATAGTTCCCTTCACTCTCTTCATTTCTTCTCCTCTTCTCACCAACCTCTGCAAAATCCTCAACCTCAAGAGGGAAGTTCAATATAGCTTTGCTTCCTCTCATCTTGAAAGCAGCTCTGTCATAAGCTTTAGCAGCTTCTATGGCTGTGTCAAAGGTTCCAAGCCATACCCTTGAGCCTTTTCTATTGGGGTCACGTATCTCTGAAGCAAACTTTCCCCATGGTCGCCTTCTAACACCTCTATAATGCTTATCATTCTCTTTGTTGTCATTGTGATCTGAAGAAGAAGAAGAACTCTGTTTGTAAACACTTGTTTTTTCCATATTGTGTTGTGAGATTGCTTTGAGATCTGAGGTTATGGAAGGGATTGTGATGTTTAAGGAGGGTTTGCGGTTGCTTAGATTTGAGGTCGATCTTGGAGGCTTAGGGAAAGAGGGTTGAGTCACTTGAAGATGGGTATGGCTAGAATAAGAAGAATTATGGTTTGGTATGATATTATTGTTGATGGGAAATTCATGGGGTAGCAAGTAATCATTGATACTAATATCACTGGTGGTGCTGATGATGTTTGAGGAGCAAAGATTGAAGCTGGGTTCAAAGTTTTGCATATTTCTAATTAAGGTGCTTCTTTCTTAGAGGGATGCTAAATTGGGAAAGTGAGGAATTGGTTGTGTGGAAAATAAGGGAGTGAGTGGTGTATAAATATGATGGAAGAAAAAATTAGTAAAAAAAAATTAAAAAAATAAGAGGTGGGTTTCAAGAAAGATTCCAAGATGGAGAGAGGAAGCATCATTTGGTTGCTATCAATAATTGGCGTTAGATGTAATATTACGTCTCTTTTTTTTTGTCGTTTTGGTTTGTTGTCAAATCTCAACTTGACTTGTGAGGATGGTATTGGGGACCATAAGTCCACGAAATGACCCTTCTAGGGTACTTCCATGCTTACTTTTCAAGTGCAGCAGCTTGGTTCGAGTTGAGTGTTTTGATTTACATACATTAAATGCTAATTGTTGTATCTGTATGCGGCTTACTTTTCGAGTTTAGAATGTACCAAAAACATTGATTTCGCCCCCTGAAACTAGAGGATCTAGTTTTCTTGGAAAAGTATGATGTCGTTAATTACAAAAACTTAGAGTAAGCTTTACTAATTTTATCATGTTTTTTTTTTTATTGGAGATAAAATTATTTCCTCCAACTTAAAACTATTATTTTTTTTGAAATTTGGGAAAAAATATAGGATACTTTGAGAATATTTCCTCCAAATAATGACTCTACGCAAAAAGGGAATATTTGCTATGCTGGAGAATGTCACTAATGATCAAGGAATGAGAAACCCAAAAGGGGGTGATGCTTTAATCAGGAAATGAGAGCCCAATGCAGAAAAAAACAAAATTCCTAAAAAGTAGTAGTAGGAAAAGATGGAAAGAAGAAATCAAAGATAGAAATCCACATGCTAGAGACTAGTTTTGGTTCCAAACTAATTGGGGGTTCTGGTGAAGTCATCCGCAAAGCCAATTGTTGGTAGTTGCGAAATCAAACTCCAGCAAACCAGTTGAAAGAAACAAGCACCAATATCTATCAGAAGGTTGATATGGCAGAACAAAAAATGATTAACAAAGATGAGTTCCCTTCAATCCAAACTCAGAGGAGGCAAGATGTTTCCTCGGTGATGTATCAGGCAGAAAAAAAGGATGTGCATCAGGCCCCTAAGCCTCCTAGTAACATCCCGTTATACACCGACATTGTTAATATTGATTAATATTAAGCATATTTACAATCACACAGTAGTTTATTTAAAAATACGAGTAAGCCTTCTCCTCTTTATTACGTACAATATTTAAAACAATCATAATACGTAATGATACAAACTGTGATCGCAACTGAAAACTAAACGTGGAAGTAATAATATATTTTCTTAACTATCATATAATCTTTATTTTAAGTTACTAAGAGGTTCCCGTAAATCCACTTAGCACAAATCTCACTTTTACAATTTTCCTAACACTGAACACGCTTCTGTTTTCTCACTACTGGGCGTGACACACTTCTTATTAATTTCTCATCTTTTATTATGTTAAACTAGACTCTTTTACCTTTCCAACAAGGTATCACACGCCTCATTTGGAGTTCTCTAGCTCTGGTTATTACCATTTGCAGTTGGACAAGCAAAACTGTCAACCAACTCCAAATAGAGCACCAAATATCCCTCACCATTTCTGCGACTCCCAACGATTTACTCAACCAAATGATCTCAAATTTTTATACAGAATACTAGACACTTTTATCTTCAATTTAGTATATCACATGTCTAATTTATGTAAGAATTGAGCGAGATATGATTTTTTGAAAACAGGGACCCGAAACAGCCCCTGCACTTGTCTAGTTTGGGCAGTGCTTGCTTCCTTCAGCCTACAGATTACTATACAACTCTAAGTAGTACCAAATTAGGCCATATTATGGCTACCTACGTGAGTTATTCTGAATACTCAGCTACTGCTGTAACATCCTGTGTATATCCGGTTTGTTAACATGCCACTGTATTAAGCCACGCTTAATTAAATATGCGAAATATTCTTTTTCTTTTCAATTATGACGTCATTATCATTACCAAGTTGAATTACTTAATTCATTTCCAAAACATTGCCTGTATGTAAATGCAAAAGACATATATCTATACTGAATAACCTCATATCATAAATAAGTGAGTATCTAAAATCACGGAACCACAACATGTAGCCCGGACATAATCCTGATACATTATTACGACTCGAATATAAAACAGGACATAGTCAATCCATGTGGTATGGACAATCCCCATGCTCACCAAATAAGGCAACAACCCAACATAGTCTCAACAACAACAACATACTAATAAAGCTAGCAGAAAAATAGCAACAGTCATAATCCAGCATCCAACATAAGCAGCATAACAGCATATAAATCAGCTAAGCTCTGGCCTACTGCCGCTAGAGGTCTCAACCCCCGCATTACCTGAACCTGAAATATGTGCCCCAAACGTGGGGTGAGATCTCTAAATAGAAATCTCAGTAAGACAAGGGGTCCTCAAGGATCTTCCACCCTAAGCTCACTTACATGTGCAATATAAGTTCTAAAAGCAGTAATTCAATATCATTTCCCAAACCAGTGCGATGCAGCAGATAATCATGTCATGTGTGTTATAACTATTCTACTGATCAGAGAAGTGCAAGAATATGTCTATTACCCACACAGTACACGCCCATGTTGTACCCGCCCACAAGACCACCCCATGGCTTCTTGTCTAGGCGAAACACCACATACATATCATAAGCATTTGCACTTAACGGCTCAATAGCATTTCAATAAAACAGTACATGAAAACACATCATGCATATAAACCATCCCCCCATGGGATATGGTGGAACAAACAATGGCTAAATCGAGGATACGAAAGCTTACCTTACAAGCTAGCTATCCAAGCCAAAAGTCCAACCAAGCTCAAAGCCCAAACACAGCAGAATCACAATCTATTTTGGATCAGCAATCATATCAACAACCATAGCTCATAAACATATACTTAAAGACAACGCTTCTCTTTTACGTTTCATGTCTTAAGGCTTCTCACAAAGCCACAAGCCCTTAATCACTTGATTCTGACTTAGTTTAATTATAACAGACGTCCCACTTCATCAATCTAGGGTCCACAAACCCATAACTCAATTCTGTATGAACAGTACAGTTACTGTTCTCGAAAACCCAGAAAATTTGAATATTTGTCGGGTCCATATCTGGATATCCATATTCGGATATCTCAAGACCCATATCCGGATATCCATATCCGGATACCAATATCCGGATATTTTGCGACAGAATGCAGTTCTGCATTTTCGCAAAGATATCACTTCAAGGTTGGGTTTTTAACCCATTAATACGTCCAAGCATGCATTTTTATAGGCTTTTAGGTTCAGTGATCATGTTAACTAATTAACCCTACCATTTTACATGCCAAGACATCTCTTTTATCCATTAAAACTCGTGATCAAAGTGATGGTGCTTACCCAAAGGCTTCAAAACAGAACCACAAGTGTTATTGGAGCTCACTTGCTGCTCCCAACGTCCAGATAGACCGAACCCACGAAAATGATGATCAAGAGAGGTTCTTTCACACCAAAGATCACTCCTTGGAGCTCACAATACTAGAATAAGAGCTCCCTCAACAAAGCTCAAGAACACAGCCCTCTAAACCCCTCAAAACAGACACTCAAACTCAGCAACAAGGTCAGCAACACACTCTCAATGGTAACTCTCACTCACACCAAGTGTTTAGGAGAAGATTTCATGAAGAAAATGGCTCCTTGGCTCAAGAAATGGAGAAGGGAAGAATATGGAACAGTAAGAGGAGTTGGTCAGCCTCCAAGGTTCACGCAACAACTAAAATAAGCCTAGGGTTTTGTGCAAAAATGAGTATATATAGGCGGTTTAAGTTAAAACACACAGTATTAGCACTAATAGCTACGCTTAAAATTTTAATCCCAAACTTAGGATTCTGAATCTACTCATTTTTCTAAGATTTTTCATATTTTTCTTTTATTTTTCGCAGCACCTTTCCGGTACACGCTTTTCCATAGCCAGTATCAGTTCTGGCACCAGTTCTCATTATTTTAACTTGAAACTTGTTTTACAAGTCCTATATAATATTCTAGGAATATTCATACACTTATTATAATTTTCCGGGATACTTCATCGGTACGCATTTATACCGAGAGCAGAACCGGTATCTGCACTTTTCACCAGAAAAGCGACTTTCAGCATTATTAATCACTTACCAATATTATTTAAGCCTTATCATAATTATTAGGATCAATTATGGAATTATTTCCTATTTCTCATATTTATTTAATTAATTTCCTTAATTAACGGTGTGAGTCCTTACATTCTCCCCACCTTTTTAAGAATTTTGTCCTCAAAATCAGAAACATATATGTCTCGGAAGTTGAGATACTGCCGGAGAAGCTCTTCCTCTCGTTCCCAAGTGCACTCCTCAAGAGTTCTTCCGGTCCATTGCACTTTGACCATTGGAATGATCTTGCTCCTCAGCTGCTTCTCGCCACGATCGAGAATCTTAAGTGATCCGACGGGAGTTTTCAAGTTCTCCCGAACTTCCACATCATCCGGTTGCACCACGTGCGAAGGATCTGCTATGTACTTACGAAGCTGAGACATGTGAAACATGTAAGAACCCGCACCGTTAATTAAGGAAATTAATCAATTAATTATGAGTTTAATGAGATAATTCCATAATTAACCCTAATAATTATTATGAGGCTCTAATAATTATAGTAATTGAGTAATAATGCTGAAAGTCGCTTTTCTGACGAAAAGTGCAGATACCGGTTCTGCTAGAATAATATGTAGGACTTGTAAAACGAGTTTTAAGTTAAAATAATCAGAACTGGTGCCAGAAACTGGTACTGGCTATGAAAAGCGCGTACCGGAAAGGTGCTCCGAAAAATATAAGAAAAATATGTTAATTCGTGTAAAATGGAGTAGGTTAAGAATTCTGAGTTTGGGATTAAAATGCTAAGCTTACCAATCAAAGCTAATACAGTGCGATTAAGTTTAAACAAGCTATAAATACAACTTTGGCACATGATCCTAGGTTATTTTGTGCCTCCAACGTGAGTGGCTGAAGGGTCAGCTGCTGACTTCTTCAACCTTGGTCTCCTTGCTTGAAAACCTTCCAAGTCTTCACCTTTTCTTCATGAAACCTTCACTTAAACACCATTGTTGAGTGGGAGTTGGTCTTGTAAGGTTGTTGGGTGCTCCACTGTTGAGTTTGAGCTTCTGAGTTTGAGGAGAGTGGGCTGACCTTGTGAGTTTGGGTTGAGGGAACCTTGAAGTTGGCTTTTTGAGCTTCAAGGTGTGAACTTTGTGGAGAAAGAATCAACCTTGGTGTGTCTTTTTTGTTTTGGGACCAAGTTAGAACTGTGGAGTCAGTTTAGTGAGCTCCAAGAGCATTCTTCCCATTGTTTTGAGTTGTTGGTAAGCTTCACCACTCTTGTGCTTGAGTTTAATGCTTAAAAATGGAACTTTGATGCATGTAATGAGCTAAGTTGACAACTTAAAGGTGGTTAAGGTTAAACACGCCTAGAAATGCATGTTTAGGCTTCTGTAATCGGTAAAAGTTGGACCTTTGGTTTGGATTTTTGCGAAATGTAGAATCTGGGATCTGTCGCGAAATATCCGGATATTTTGTTGTGAATATCCGGATATTGATATCCAGATATAGGTATCCGAATATGGGGATCTGAATATCCGGATATTGATATCCGGATATTGGAAGAGAGATATCCGGATATTGATATCCGGATATGCCCCCGACGAATATCCGGATATTCTGGGATTTCGAAGAACAGTAGCTGGACTGTTCATACAGTAGGCTATTGGGGGTTTATGGACCGTAGATTGATGAAGTTGAACTTCTGTAATAAATTATCTAAGTCAGAACCTATGTGGTTAAGGGCTTATGGCTTGGTGAGAAGCCTTAAGACGTAAAACGTAAGAAAGGCGTTGTCTTTATGATGTATGCTTGTAGTGCATGTTTATTGATTTATTATTGGTCCATATCAGATTTTGATTCTGCTGTGTTTGGACTTTGAGGATTGGTTGGACTCTTGGCTTGGAGTGTTAGATTGCAAGGTAAGCTTTCGTGTCCTCGGTTTAGCCATGTTGTGGTTTCACCATGTCCCATGGGGGTATGGTTATATGCATGCTATGTTATATGCTTTGGATATTTGAAATGCTGTTGAGCTTTATGTGTAATGGCTTTTAATATGCATGTGTTGTTCCATCTTGACGGTAAGCCTGAGTATGTGGCGTCATACAATACGGTGATCCGGGGTGGATGCAAGTGGCGTCTTGCACTATGTGTGGGTATTTGGCGTATATAAATCCTGCATTTCTCTGGCCAATAGAATAGAATTGACACACATGACATGATTATCTGTTGTATTGCACTATTTTAGAACTGATGATGATAAACTGATTTTGAACTTATATTGCACATGTAAGTGAGCTTGGGGTGGAAGATCCTTGAGGACCCCTTGCCTTACTGAGATTTCTTGTTTAGAGATCTCACCCCACGTTTGGGGAATGCTTATTTCAGGTTCAGGTAGTATGGGGACTGATGTCTCTGACGGCAGGATGCCAGAGCTTAGTTGATGTTTAGTGTTGTTCATATTATGCTGGCATGACTGGATTGGATGTTGTTTATGTTTTCCGCCTTTATCTTTATGTTGCTGTTGAGTTGAGACTTATGTGGGCTTTGTTGCCTTATTTGGGGTGAGCATGGGAGTTGTCCATGCCAATATGTTGTTAGTACTTTTGAGTTGAGTTGTATAAACTGCTAGTTGGTTCGGTCTACGTGTTGTAGCTCCGTGACTAGAGACATACTTATGTTATTTTAATTGATGAGGTATTCCAGTTAGCTGTTTATTGCAATATACATACAGGCGATGTTTTGAAAATGGTTAAGTAATCAAGTTGGTAATGATTAATGACATCATAATTGAAAAGAAAAAGATATTATGCATTTTTAATTGAGCGCAGCTTAATACGATAGTATGATAACATTACCGGATATATACGGGGTGTTACAAAACACGTCGTGGATGTTGGCCAAGTTCGGAGGCAAGACAAGCCGGTAGGCAACATGTTCTACTCTACCAAGGATCTAGTAGGGCCCAATGAATCGCGGGATCAGCTTCCTTACTCCGAGTGCCCGACCAACACCGGTGACAGGTGAAAGTCTCACAAACACGTGCTCACCCTCACTGAACTCCAGTGCACGATGCTTGACATCGTAGTAACTCTTCTGGCGATTCTGCGTCTGCTTCAGCTTTTCCCTGATCAACTGGATCTGCAGGGTAGTATCTTGGACAAAGTCCAAGCCAAACAGCTCCTTATCTCCAACCTCAGACCAGCAGGTAGGGGTCCAACACCTCCTACCATACAACGCCTCGTAGGGTGCCATGCCCAGGCTAGCATGGAAACTGTTGTTGTAAGAAAACTCAACCAATGGCAGGTACCTATCCCATGCTGAACCCTGCTCCAATTTACAAGCCCTCAACATGTCCTCCAATGTCTGGATGGTCCGCTCAGTTTGTCCATCAGTCTAAGGGTGATAGGCAGTACTCAGTCTCAACTGTGTACCAAAAGCCTCCTGTAGCGCCTCCCCGAACCGAGATGTGAACTTCAGGTCCCTATCACTGATGATACTCTCGGGCACCCCGTGAAGTCTCACAATATCGCGAACATATAGTCTAGCCAACTGCTCAGTAGTGAAGCTCACCTTCACCGGAAGAAAGTGGGCAGACTTCGTCAATCTGTCCACAATGACCCAGATAGAGTCACAACCAGCCTGAGTCTTCGGCAAACCCACAACGAAGTCCATGGAAATGCTCTCCCATTTCCATTCCGGAATCTCAAGAGGTTGAAGCTTACCAGACGGCTTATGGTGTTCGATCTTCACCTTCTGGCAAACCAAGCACTTAGACAGATATACCGCAATGTTCTTCTTCATGCCCGGCCAAAAATAATTCCTCTTCAAGTCCTGGTACATCTTTGTAGCACCAGGGTTGACAGTAAACTGGCCCTTATGAGCCTCTGTCATCACCTCAACCGTCAAAGGACCTCGAGGAACCACAATCTTCTTCTGGAAAGTCAACAATCCATCCTCATTCCAAGACACTCCGTCCTGGTTCTTCACATAATCTAGGCACTCTCTCTGCACTTGCGCCTCTTTGATCTTTTCCATGAGCTCATTCTCCACTTGCACGGTTTCCATTTCGAGAAGTGCACCCCCAAACAAGGAAGTCACCGTCAGATCTCGAAACTGCTCAATGATGTCATAATCACCCATGGTCAAACTGGATAGACTCACGGATTTCCGACTCAAAGCATCAGCTACCACATTGGCCTTGCCAGGATGGTACTTCAACTCAAAGTCGTAGTCCTTCAGATACTCCATCCGTCTCCACTGTCTCATGTTCAGCTCTTTCTGATCAAACAAATCCTTCAAGCTCTTGTGATCACTGAACACAGAAAACTTCATGCCATAAAGATGATGCCTCCAAATCTTGAAAGCAAACACAATAGCAGCCAACTCCAAATCATGAGTCAGGTAGTTCTCCTCATAAGGCTTCAACTGCCTCGAAGCATAGGCAATCACTTTGCCCAACTACATCAACACACATCCCAGCCCCTTTCCGGAGGCGTCAGTGTAAAGCTCAACTTCCTCAGCAGGATCAGGAAGGACCAACACAGGTGAAATAGTCAGTCTCTCCTTCAACTCCTAAAAACATTCCTCACACTCGTGAGTCCACATAAAAGGTGTCTCCTTCCGGGTAAGGCGAGTCATTGGCAGAACCAACATGGAGAATCCCTTGATGAACCTCCGGTAGTAACCTGCCAAACCCAAAAAACTCCTCACTTCGGTAACCATCTTGGGCTTCTCCCAATCAAGAACAACCTCAATCTTGTTCGGATCCACTGTAACTCCCTCTGTAGAAATCACATGCCCAAGAAACTTCACAGACTTAGCCAAAATTCACACTTGGAAGGCTTAGCATAAAGCTGTTTCTCCTTCAGCACTTGTAAAACAATCCTCAAGTGCTCAGCATGCTCCTCCTCCGTCTTGGAGTATATCAAGATATCGTCAATGAAGACGATCACAAACTGATCCAGGTACGACTGGAAAATTCTATTCATGTAATCCATGAACACTACGGGTGCATTGGTGAGTCCAAACGGGATCACCAAATACTCATAATGACCGTATCTCGAATGAAACGCGGTCTTAGGGACATCCTCCGGCTTCACCCGAATCTGATGGTATTCGAACCGGAGATCAATCTTCGAGTACACACAAGCGCCCTTCAGCTGATCCAACATATCATCAATACGCGGAAGGGGATACTTGTTCTTGATTGTCACCTTATTCAGCTGCCTATAATCGGTGCACAATCGCATGGTCCCATCTTTCTTTTTCACAAAGATGACTGGTGCTCCCTATGGAGACACACTCGGTCGAATGAAGTCTTTCGCCGAAAGATCTTCAATGTGCTTCTTCAGCTCGGCAAACTCTGGTGGCGACATCTGATATAGAGCTAATGAAATAGGCCCCACACTTGGAAACAAATCGATGTAGAACTTTATCTCTCGTTGTGGCAAAAACTCAGGAATCTCCTCAGGAAACACGTCGAGGAATTCCCTCACCACAGGAATGCCAGCGATATCCTCCTGTGACCAACTCGCCAAACCTCCCAATATGACATAACCAAATACCCCTGCTCTCACGGCTCTCCTAGCCTGCAGCAATGAAATAAAAGGCGAGGAACTGGATGTGGCATCACACGGAGACATCACAACTCACTTGGCGCAACAGTCAATCATCACACAATTTCTGGACAACCAATCCATGCCCAAAATAATCTCCAGATTGGCCATCGGCAATCCTATCAGATCTACCGAGAACTCACGGCCATCCCACTGAAACGCTATATCTCCATGAATAGTGGAGGTATCACACTTTTCTCCGGTGGCGGTGGTCACCTGCAACGGTGGAGAAAACACAGACATGGGCATCTCAAGCCCCACAACAATCGGGGTAGCAATGAAGGAATGCGTAGCCCCGGAGTCAAACATTACATCAACTGAAGATCCACCAATGGAAACAGTACCTCTGACAAGGTTCGGAGCTCGGTCCGACTACTGCCGATCCAAAGTGTAAACTCGCCCCGTGACAGGTGGCACAACAGGTGCCGCTGTAGGTGGAAAGGGAACCATCTGAAGTGGAACTGCCTGAACTGCTGCAGCTCTCGCCGTCGACGATGGGAAATCTCTAGAGTAGTGGCCCTCCTTGCCACAATGGAAACATATCAACTGGCCTGTAGAACACGGCCCCACATGAACCTTCCCACATCCCGTGCACCTGGGAGTAGGAGGTCTCGCAGCACTCCCCTGAGTGAAAGTCCTCTTAAACTGATTTGGCGCTTGCCTAGCCGCCAACTGCTTCCCTTTGCCCTTTCCAGCAAACTTCTTGTCCCTCCAGGAAGTGGAACTACCAGTTCCCTTGGTCTTCGCAACCTTGGCCCTCTTGGCCTTACTCACTATGCAGACATCCTCAATGTTCTTACACTGCTGTACCAGTGTACCAAAATCTCTCGATGCAGCTCCAGCAATACTCTCTGCAATCTCATCTCTAAGTCCCCTGCGGAACTTAGCAGCCAAAAAGGTCAGAGTAGGCATATCCATCCGAAAGTGAGCGAACTTAACCAGCTCGTTAAACTTCGCCAGGTACTCGTCAACAGACATCGAGCCCTACACCAACCTGTCAAACTCTCCTTGCTTTCTCTCCTGCGCATCATAGGGAAAGTATCTGCCCAAAAACCAGTCCTCAAAGAATGGCCATGACATGACATGACCCTACATCTCATAAGCGTGAGAGGTGTTCATCCATCACTCATGAGCATCTCCCTCCAGCATTTATGTGGCGAACATCAACTTCTGCGGGTTGGTACACTGCATAACCCAGAAGATCTTATCAAGTGCCTGAAGCCATCTCGCCGCAGCAATAGGATCATAAGACCCATCAAAGGAAGGTGGCTTATGCTTGCGGAAATCATTAAGCCGACAGACAATCACATCACAGTCTTCAGCAGGCCCCACATAGGGTTCCATCATCCCAGTAAGTTGACCAGTGCCCTTAACATGACTCTGCCTGTCATCCTGAAGACTAGTGGTGGTGGAGGCGGTGGCGGCGGTGGAGGTGGTGGCGGAGGGAACGAACCAACAGCAGGACCAGCCCTCATCTCCTCCAACATGACCCTCATCATAGTCATGTTCGCCAGGCGGTTCGCCTCCAATACATCCTCAGTGGCTTTCCTGTTCGCCTCTCTGACGGCGTCCAACATAGCCTGGTTTTCCATTCTCATGGCCTCATAGTCGGCTTGTCGAGCCGCCTGCATCTCAACCAATGCAGCTAGGATAGGATCAGGTTGATCCCCGCTAGTGTCTCGGTTCCTCCGAGGTTGTACCATGACTCTGCACAAGTTACACAAAGAATGAGTTGATCAGGCCCACGCAGTGTGGTCACACATGCATTATCATAGCAAAACCCAATAGAGAGAACACACAGACACGACTCACAACAAAATATCCTAAGTTATTGCAATACATACAAGCTTTTCCCTAGAAAGTTCTCTCATACCATAAAATGTAACACCCCGTGTATACCCGATTTGCTAACATGCCATCGTATTAAGCCACGCTTAATTAAATATGCGGAATATTCTTTTTCTTTTCAATTATGACGTCATTATCATTACCAAGTTGAATTACTTAATTCATTTCCAAAACATTGCCTGTATGTAAATGCAAAAGACAGATATCTATACTGAATAACCTCATATCATAAATAAGTGAGTATCTAAAATCATGAAGCTACAACATGTAGCCCGGACATAATCCTGATACATTATTACGACTCGAATCTAAAACAGGACATAGTCAATCAATGTGGCATGGACAATCCTCATGCTCACCAAATAAGGCAACAACCCAACATAGTCTCAACAACAGCAACATAATTATAAAGCTAGCAACAAAATAACAACAGTCATAATCCAGCATCCAACATAAGCAGCATAACAACATATAAATCAGCTATGCTCCGACCTCCTGCCGCTAGAGGTCTCAACCCCCGCATTACCTGAACCTGAAATATGTGCCCCAAACGTGGGGTGAGATCTCTAAACAAGAAATCTCAGTAAGACAAGGGGTCCTCAAGGATCTTCCACCCCAAGCTCACTTACATGTGCAATATAAGTTCTAAAAGCAGTAATTCAATATCATTTCCAAAACCAGTGCAATGCAGCAGATAATCATGTCATGTGTGTTATAACTATTCTACTGATCAGAGAAATGCAGGAATACGTCTATTACTCACACAGTACACGCCCATGCTGTACCCACCCACAGGATCACCCCATGGCTTCCTGTCTAGGCGAAACACCACATACATATCATAAGCATTTGCACTTAACAGCTCAATAGCATTTCAATAAAATAGTACATGAAAACACATCATGCATATAAACCATCCCCCCAAGGGATACGATGGGACAAACAATGGCTAAACCGAGGACACGAAAGCTTACCTTGCAAGCTAGCTATCCAAACCAAGAGTCCAACCAAGCTCAAAGCCCAAACAGAGCACAATCACAATCTTTTTTGGACCAGCAATCATATCAACAACCATAGCTCATAAACATATACTTAAAGACAATGCTTCTCTTTTATGTTTCATGTCTTAAGGCTTCTCACAAAGCCACAAGCCCTTAATCACTTGATTCTGACTTAGTTTAATTATAACAGACGTCCCACTTCATCAATCTAGGGTCCACAAACCCATAACTCAGTTCTGTATGAACAGTACTGTAACACCCCGTATATAACCGGTTTGTTATCATATCATCGTATTAAGCCACGCTTAATTTAAAAATGCGAAATATCTTTTTCTTTTCAATTATGATGTCATTAATCATTACCAACTTGATTACTTAATCATTTTCAAAACATCGCTTGTATGTAAATTGCAAAAGACAGCTAACTGAAATACCTCAATATAAAATTAACATCAATATGTCTCTAGTCACGGAACTACAACACGTAGACCGGAAAACCCTGATATTTTATACAACTCAAGCTAAAAGTACTAACATCAATGTGGCATAGACAAACCCCATGCTCACCAAATAAGGCAACAAAGCCCACAAAAGTCTCAACAACAGCAACATAATAACAGCAAGCTAAAAGCATAACATCAGCAGATATAATCTAGCATCCAAACATGTCAGCATATAACACCAATATCAGCTAAGCTCCGGCCTCCTATCACTAGAGGCATCAACCCCCAAGTTACCTGAACCTGAAATAAGCGTCTCCAAACGTGGGGTGAGATCTCTAAACAAGAAATCTCAGTAAGACAAGGGGTCCTCAAGGATCTTCCACCCCAAGCTCACTTATATGTGCAATATAAGTTCAAAAGCATTTAACAGTATAAGTTCCAAAACTATGCAGTGCAACAGATATTCATGCCATGTGTGTTTTAACTATTCTACTGGCCAGAGAAATGCAGGACGTACGTCTACAACCCCACAACAAGTACAAGGAACATCGCTTGCACCTCACCCACAGCCTCACCATCTGGTATGTCTCCACATACTCAGGCTTACCGTATAGGTGGAACACCACGTGCATATCATAAAGGCACACACATATAACAACTCAATCGCATTTATCAAAACAATACATGAAAACAACGTCATGCATATAAACCATCCCTCCATGGGACATGTGGAACCAACAATGGCTAAACCTAGGACACGAAAGCTTACCTTGCAAGCTAACTATCCAATGCCAAGAGTCCGCACTAGCTCAAAGTTCACACACAACACAATCACAATCTGTTTGGCACAATCATCATATCAATAATCATACTTAACATTTATACGACATAAAGACAACGTCTTTCCATACGTTTCATGTCTTAAGGCTTCTCACAAAGCCACAAGCCCTTAATCACTTAGATTCTGACTTAACAAGACATTATAGAAGTCCAACTTCATTAATCTAGGGTTCACAAACCCATAACTCAGTTCTGTATGGACAGAACTGTTACTGTTCACGCAAACCCAGTGTAACACCCTCTCTTGTAGGCCTCCAAGAGAGTTGTTTGCTAAGCGGAATTAGAGTTCTTTAATAGTATTTTAGAGACTGAAAAAAATTTCGCTTTTACATTGCCAATTAAAACTAAAGAGGGGATCTGGTTAATTACAAAATCAGAGTACACAAAATTTCTTAAACTTATTAAAAATATAAATTTCCTGATAGCCCTTTCTGTCTTTAAAAATTCGTAAAAAATCCAGTTCAACTATTCGAAAATATATTCTTTGTAATCTGGAAACTAGACATCTGGGGCTTCACGTTCATATAAAATAATAGTGATTTGGAGTTCGTTTGCCCCTCGAAACATAACTCGCAAAATGAGCGATAAAACAGTGAAAACATCAAAAACGTCCTGGCTGGTAAAATTCATAATAAATTGAGCTTTCAGAATTTCTTTACAAGGTTTATATATAATGAAACTAGACAGCTGGGGCTACACGTGCATATAAATTATAAGAAAATCGGAGGTCCGTAGCCCCAGTACGACAACTTACAAAGTGCAAAGACTTTTCAAAATTCAGCATTTAGATAACATGTCAAAATCCTTTTCGCAAACGTTTCAACATCTGTTTCCAAAATACTTGCTGGTCATAAAATCGTAATGCAATAATAAAATCATAGTTCACAGTAATACAAGCTTCTCAATTTCATACAGTCATCCATAAAATATTACATCAATAGCAGCATGCCCAAACAGTAGAAGCCAACAGCAAATATCCAAATCCTCAAAAGCTTTTACGTCCTCCTGCCATTTTGTAAAAATAGCAGCCCCAAAGGGGTGAGAGAAAATCCCAGTAGTGTGGCAACAAAACCATAATGCAACAATATTAACTAGGCACAAAATCATAAATAGTCACTTCAAACATTTAATCCTTTTTATCATATATCATAACGCGTATATAACGCCCTTTTTCCTTTACGCTCATAGCACCGTCGTGCGCGTAGCATCACAGTGGGTATTCCTAATGGCTCCCATGAAGGTGAATCCCACTGTGGAACCTATGCGGGCTGAAGCCAAGTGTCCCCTCTCCTGGTACCAGGCATGCCTATATGATGCATGCTCAGTCACATGTCCTCAATACAAATATATGTATATTCAAGATGTCATGAATCACGTATACATGCCATGTTATGCAATCGCACCCAACAGAAAAATGTATTATGATGTAAAATGCATGCATATATCATATCATCCTTTCATATTCTTACCATTGGCTCATCATCATCATAACATATATAGAATAAATGTGAGCAACACATCACAATTCCATACACTAGCCAATAGTCACAGAAGGTAATACCGCCTACACATACCTCGTACGTCGAAAATTTACTTTACCGATTCACAACGAAACAGTCCAATGTCTCAAGGATTTTTCGCACCTAATTTAGAAGTTTAATTAATTAGCATACGTTTCACTTTATATAAATGATTTAATAACAAAACTCCAAGTGTACAAGTCCTTATACCATTCGTCCATGTAGTCCCATTTTTCCTAACATTATTTTGACTCTTAATCAATTCTTTTGAACGCTAAACAGTGGGGAAAACAGTGGGCGTTTTTTACTCAAAACAGTGAGCGAAACATTGAGCATTTCTCAGCAACGTTCTTCCGTAAACAGTGAACAAAACCAACATAAAATAACGATTTTATTTTCTAAAAACAGTGAAGGTTTCTATTCATCAAAACTCTTACTTCTCTACTCAAAGGGTGCGCAAGAAAAGAAATCCATCATCATGTTGTCCACATAAATTTAAACGAAATTTTATGCATAAAAGTTGCTCCAAAACAGAACCAGTTTCAACATGCGTAGACTTTTGACGTTTTATCAAAACATGAACTTAACATGACACAATAGTGATCTAACAACCTCTTGAAATTTGAATAAGAAGAATAGGATTTTAGTTCATGGCATGTCCTCAAACATAATCGGTTTTAACTACATAAAGCATCAAAGTAATTTATTCTAAGGTCTAAAAATCTCATGATGGTGTGCTACCAAGAACCTAAACATGTTATCTTATTTATTTTCCTTTTATAATGATACAAAAACATACAAGGCAGAACCTATGTTTATGTTTAGCTAAGAGTTTTACTTCCTTATCATAGTTCTTGATTTAATAACGGGAAAGGGAAAAGAAGTTCGGTACCTACCTCTTAGTAGCACCAAGAAACCGGGTTGGACAAGGATGTAGTGACTAACTCCTTCATATCACTTGAAACAACAAGCTCCACCCTTGGGGTGGTTGCGCGCGCAAAGAAGAAAAGTAAGGGATATAAGTTAGAGATTTGCCTCAAATGAGTGTTTCCGTCAACCAAGAGAAAAGAACGGACTAGAGGTATACCTTACCTCTTGGAGGGTGACGCAGCCGAGCAAGAGTGGAAGAAGAAAATGTGTTGGAGACTATGTTTATTCCTCAAGTGTTCCACGGTTTTAGAAGGAGAAGGAAAGTTAGATCTTTTAAGGTTTCTTAACACTAAGGTTACGGTTTGAGTGGATGAGGAGGATGGTGAGATGGTTACTTGGTTTTAATCTTATCATGCAATCTTTTAGTTTAGGACTTGAGTATGCAGCGGGTAGGAAGGAGAGGAAGGAGAGTTTGAGATCTGATTTGAGCTTCACCCATGACCAGAATTTTAACAAGGCTTTCCCCTTGTCATGCGCACATGTGAGTGTGAAGAGAGATGGCTGGTTGCCTCACTTCCTAGCCACTAAGGATGCATGCATTCTGATGCATTTCTTACCCATGGTTCAGTGCTCAAGATGGTGTAAGGAGTGATAGACTTTTGTCCAATGCAAACACATGCATTCTGCCAAGTTCCTCTTCATTGGTTGTATGTATGCCAAGGCTGTTTTGGCTTGACAATTACACAAAATCAGATTTTTCTTTGTACTCTCTTTTGCGCATGTGAGGAGGGAAAGAGAAGTGATCGACTTGAGTCTTCATGAAGGGATTGAAGTCAGAATTTTCTGATGCTTACACTTCTACCTAGGCGCACATGAGGGGCAAGGTGTGATGTGTTTTCTGCCCAATTAGGCAACATGCAAATCTGCCCACAAGTCTCTTATTGGTTGTATGTTAACAAAGCTGAGTTGGTTTAGTTAAAGGGACAAGGCATCAGCCTTCTTTTCAGCCCAATAATTAACGCAAGGAACAAAAGAATGGAAGGCTGAATTGGTTGCCAAGTGGAGATTACAATCCATTAAAAATTGCCGTGTAGGATTTCTTAGAGGAGGATAAGGTTGTGACCAAATGTGGGGTGTGTGGGCTGAATTTATGGACTCTTCTCAAGCCCTATGGGTTCAGCCAAGCATGGAGAAATTGGACTCAAAGATCATACTAATCTAATGGTGTTCAAGGACTAGCCCAATTTATAATTTAAATACTAATTCTAAAATTTATAAGTTCCCTAACCTTATTAATATTTTTGTTTCCTTACATGCTACCACACATTATTCTTATCTCTTTTATGATGCCTCTCATGCGTAAAGATAAATCGTTACCCTTCATCATAATCCTACTAATTTTCCTACACAATAGAGATCCTCTATGAACAACTATATAATTTAAGCATTGGCAACCCCACATGTAGTTCGACTTTTCACATGTAATTCTAATGTCTCATGGTATTTTATGTATCTTCACTAATTACGTGGGATGTTACACTCTCCCCACCAAAATTTTGAAGTTTGTCCTCAAACTTCGCCTTACCATCCTAAAATTGTTCTAGTCTAACACTTAGCATCGCGATAACATACTCTCACACATACTTCCTATTCAGACTTCGATCTTATTGATTAAGATCATAACAAAATTCCACATTAATAAGCTTGTAAGAAATTTAATAACCAAAACAACACACCTTACATCCAATATTTCAATAAAAAGGATCTTCATCAAATCACATATTTTCTATCCGATTATTTACTCATATCATGTTAATGGTACCTCTCATATAGTTCGTCAATACACCCATATGAGGAAACTTCCTCGAGCTTTCCGCTGTCATAGGTACCTCAGATGTAACTAATTTCACTGATCAGGGTATCCATTAACGATGATACGAGCATTTCAATTATTGGTACACGAAATAAAATCTCAATACAACCATTACATAACTCACCAAAATATACAAAGTCATAATAGAGTGCGTTCCCAGTAGTTATGTTAAAAGTTCCTAGCTATAATGGAATTAATATACAAGGGACAAACAAAGTCTTATACACGTACAGCAACAATTCAAAGTTAGTCAAACAACTGCATTCTCACATACAACATGCAGCAAGATATTGATGCGATGAGAATATTTTAAAGACAATCATAACGTTCCACGACATACTGAAACATTTCAAGTAAACATCAGACCTAAAAACCAGAAACTTAAACAACGAATTTTATTTCTCTTTTTATTAAACAACTGCTAACCCAAATAAATGCGCGTACTAAAAATTTTAATTTTCACATCAGGCAATCAGCATTCATATTAGATTTCCACAATTGATGCAAGTAACAGGAAATTTCTTCGTGGTACTAGTTTGAGTAACACATATATCAAGTAATAAACAATTAGACAGCTAGTAATTACCACAGTCAAGGATGGAAAATTTTCCATACCAGCTTACTTCTAACAATTGAGTTATTCATGTTGTTTTAAATAAAAGGATGATTTAGTTCGGCATTAATCTTTTAACAGAAAAGTATCACATTCAGTTTCCAAACAGAAAAATTTCAGTGCAACAGAGACATATAGTAGATGAGCATAGTTCAAGGTTCGACATTTCAAGATTAAATTTTTCCCTTAAATTCAATTAATCATGATATGAATTTCCCACTTCTAACACACATTGCAATCACAACATAGCTATCATACATAACTTCACTAAAACTGACCATGTTTTCATAATTCAAGTTCACAATACTTTCTTTCAAGGTTTCTAGCTGTAGATAAGTTAGCATTTAAAAATAAAATCTACGACACGAAACCTCGTGCCTAACATAAAATAAAGAACACCAATCCCCAAAACCATCACAATGCATATGGTGTCTCATAATACAACTCGAATTTTTAAGCAGAAATTCACACGGTATAATCACGGTTAAAGATGACACAACATGGATATTAAATCATAATTCAATAGTGTTAAGAAGCTCCAGTTTAATTCTACTTTTATATCCATGCTCAACTTACAGATTGGATCCTCAAGTACTATGCAGTCATATCAAGAGAATTTCGTGAGTACTATTGACATCTACAAATAACTTAACAGTTCACAGCAACGTGAACAGAAAGTAAAGAAAATTCTTATTAATGAATGTTAACCTAGTGGAACTATATTGTGGTAGTAGGGATGTACATAAACAGAATTCAAAGGCCACTATGAGGCACATCGTGTTAAGCGTACTTCCTAGCAAATTTTCAGTTAATATATAAAAATTTTCCTTTCAATGCATGTCCTAGAAATAATTTCAATAACACTACAATATCAGGACATAGTGTTACATCATCCTACAATTAAATGATAATTCACCCACAAGTAGTCATGTCATAATGAAGGTAAGTTATGGATCTCAAAAATAACATGATTGTAAACACACATTTTCATTCTTAATATGAATTTAATAAAGCAGTAACACGTACACGTATTCTCTTATTCAACCTCCGTTGGTTCGCCTTTAGGTACTACCAAAAATCAATAATTACTTGATTTCGCAAAAATTTCTTCCCTTTTTATACATGAGGTTTATAATTCGTAAACATACGAGTTCTATAACTGCAGTCAAGTCCAAATTCAATAAGACCTAGGATAGACACGTCATTGTAAAGATAACAGGGGGTTGAATAGACTGTAGAATAAAATTAGACAAATCCAAAAATCAACTCAAGGGAAATCACACCTACCAAGAAGCTATGCACGGTTCTTTCATGATGTAAACTTGATGCACCCTTTTTTTAAAATAATATTATTTTTTTTTGTTTTATTTAGATAGCTAATATTCATGACAGCATAACACTTTAAATTCTAGGAAGTCTTCTATGATTCTCCAGTTTTATTTCGTTGGATAATTTGATATTTGATAACAGAAAGTTTCGCAAGGCATCGAGAAGGAGACAAAAATTGAAAACACACAGATGAAGTTAACGAATCAGCCAAAGGAAATAAAATAAAGACTTAGTGAAACGAGACCATTCACAGCATGCACCAATGTCTGTTCAGTCCAGTATATTTTTAAATTTAATTCAGGTTATCTTTCTTTATTTGTTCATGCAGTATTCTTGCAACGTTTAACATCTAGACCTACAACTTCAACAGTCACCAAGAAGAAAACTTAATATAACCAGATGCAAGTTTAAAAATGGTTACATCACCCAAGGCAACCTAACACGTAGGAACTAGAATGAAAAATATCACTCACTTTGTTTAACAACTTCTTTCTCAAGAATGATGTCTAGTGCTAATTCACCATTAGAAAAATTTGTAATGGCAGTAGACCCACATGTTAAGTCTTAATTAACTCCTATCCTACTATCCAAGGGCATTAATTAAATCTTCGTAGACAGACGTTCTATTCCTACGTAATTTGTCTTCGTACAGTTTGAAGGTCAAACGATAAACCTTCTGAAGGCTAGTTATCTACATTAACTATCATGGTTATATCACAGCTACACAAATCAGTTATAAACCCTGTGGAAGTAGTGGAAGGAACAATGATGTCTATTATCTAACAATGTAATACAATTACAACACACAAGAAAAGTCGTAGATCATAAAAACATAGACAATGTTACAGTCTTAATTAACACTAATACTACGTTATAGGAGCATTAATCATATTTACTTACATAATTATCCTATCCCTAAGTTAATTTTCATATTTATGTCATTGCTACTATTCTTGAACACATTAACTACTTACACAAAACAGAGTTAGTGGAGAGTAACAATTTCTACTATTCACAAGACACAGCCACGCCATACAAGAAAATGTCATAATTCACTAAGGCAATTATTTAACAACAATAATTCTGCACGGTTCAAAACATCACTTCCTTGAACATTATCTCAAGCATAGACAGGGATGCAATCTTAGGAATTTCATGGAGAACAGAATTGACAATTAACTATTAATGCAAGCTGCAATTTAGTATTTCACACAGTGTTCTGATACAAGTACATCCTGGAATAACCATGAGTGTGCACACACATCGTACGTGGTAATGAGTTGATCAGGCTCACTCCTAGTATTGAGGAGTGCATAACCATGCTCAACACCGGCCGCCACAAGTACCATTAACACAAAGAATAATGCAAAAACTGCTAGCAAACAATTCAATAATTATAATCAACCATCAGCAATGAAACAGTGTACTTCTAACACGCAGCAAAACAACCAATTCACAATTATCTACAAACGGTAATAACTCAGTACACTATACCAACAACCAAAATTTTCAAGAGCAATCATTCAACAACCAGGCACAAACAGCAAGCATTTCATCAATACAAGCACCTTGAATCAAAACTGCTCTGATACCAATTAGTGTAACACTCTCTCTTGTAGGCCTCCAAGAGAGTTGTTTGCTAAGCGGAATTAGAGTTCTTTAATAGTATTTTAGAGACTGAAAAAAATTTCGCTTTTACATTGCCAATTAAAACTAAAGAGGGGATCTGGTTAATTACAAAATCAGAGTACACAAAATTTCTTAAACTTATTAAAAATATAAATTTCCTGATAGCCCTTTCTGTCTTTAAAAATTCGTAAAAAATCCAGTTCAACGATTCGAAAATATATTCTTTGTAATCTGGAAACTAGACATCTGGGGCTTCACGTTCATATAAAATAATAGTGATTTTGAGTTCGTTTGCCCCTCGAAACATAACTCGCAAAATGAGCGATAAAACAGTGAAAACATCAAAAACGTCCTGGCTGGTAAAATTCATAATAAATTGAGCTTTCAGAATTTCTTTACAAGGTTTATATATAATGAAACTAGACAGCTGGGGCTACACGTGCATATAAATTATAAGAAAATCGGAGGTCCGTAGCCCCAGTACGACAACTTACAAAGTGCAAAGACTTTTCAAAATTCAGCATTTAGATAACATGTCAAAATCCTTTTCGCAAACGTTTCAACATCTGTTTCCAAAATACTTGCTGGTCATAAAATCGTAATGCAATAATAAAATCATAGTTCACAGTAATACAAGCTTCTCAATTTCATACAGTCATCCATAAAATATTACATCAATAGCAGCATGCCCAAACAGTAGAAGCCAACAGCAAATATCCAAATCCTCAAAAGCTTTTACGTCCTCCTGCCATTTTGTAAAAATAGCAGCCCCAAAGGGGTGAGAGAAAATCCCAGTAGTGTGGCAACAAAACCATAATGCAACAATATTAACTAGGCACAAAATCATAAATAGTCACTTCAAACATTTAATCCTTTTTATCATATATCATAACGCGTATATAACGCCCTTTTTTCCTTTACGCTCATAGCACCGTCGTGCGCGTAGCATCACAGTGGGTATTCCTAATGGCTCCCATGAAGGTGAATCCCACTGTGGAACCTATGCGGACTGAAGCCAAGTGTCCCCTCTCCTGGTACCAGGCATGCCTATATGATGCATGCTCAGTCACATGTCCTCAATACAAATATATGTATATTCAAGATGTCATGAATCACGTATACATGCCATGTTATGCAATCGCACCCAACAGAAAAATGTATTATGATGTAAAATGCATGCATATATCATATCATCCTTTCATATTCTTACCATTGGCTCATCATCATCATAACATACATAGAACAAATGTGAGCAACACATCACAATTCCATACACTAGCCAATAGTCACAGAAGGTAATACCGCCTACACATACCTCGTACGTCGAAAATTTACTTTACCGATTCACAACGAAACAGTCCAATGTCTCAAGGATTTTTCGCACCTAATTTAGAAGTTTAATTAATTAGCATACGTTTCACTTTATATAAATGATTTAATAACAAAACTCCAAGTGTACAAGTCCTTGTACCATTCGTCCATGTAGTCCCATTTTTCCTAACATTATTTTGACTCTTAATCAATTCTTTTGAACGCTAAACAGTGGGGAAAACAGTGGGCGTTTTTTACTCAAAACAGTGAGCGAAACATTGAGCATTTCTCAGCAACGTTCTTCCGTAAACAGTGAACAAAACCAACATAAAATAACGATTTTATTTTCTAAAAACAGTGAAGGTTTCTATTCATCAAAACTCTTACTTCTCTACTCAAAGGGTGCGCAAGAAAAGAAATCCATCATCATGTTGTCCACATAAATTTAAACGAAATTTTATGCATAAAAGTTGCTCCAAAACAGAACCAGTTTCAACATGCGTAGACTTTTGACGTTTTATCAAAACATGAACTTAACATGACACAATAGTGATCTAACAACCTCTTGAAATTTTAATAAGAAGAATAGGATTTTAGTTCATGGCATGTCCTCAAACATAATCGGTTTTAACTACATAAAGCATCAAAGTAATTTATTCTAAGGTCTAAAAATCTCATGATGGTGTGCTACCAAGAACCTAAACATGTTATCTTATTTATTTTCCTTTTATAATGATACAAAAACATACAAGGCAGAACCTATGTTTATGTTTAGCTAAGAGTTTTACTTCCTTATCATAGTTCTTGATTTAATAACGGGAAAGGGAAAAGAAGTTCGGTACCTACCTCTTAGTAGCACCAAGAAACCGGGTTGGACAAGGATGTAGTGACTAACTCCTTCATATCACTTGAAACAACAAGCTCCACCCTTGGGGTGGTTGCGCGCGCAAAGAAGAAAAGTAAGGGATATAAGTTAGAGATTTGCCTCAAATGAGTGTTTCCGTCAACCAAGAGAAAAGAACGGACTAGAGGTATACCTTACCTCTTGGAGGGTGACGCAGCCGAGCAAGAGTGGAAGAAGAAAATGTGTTGGAGACTATGTTTATTCCTCAAGTGTTCCACGGTTTTAGAAGGAGAAGGAAAGTTAGATCTTTTAAGGTTTCTTAACACTAAGGTTACGGTTTGAGTGGATGAGGAGGATGGTGAGATGGTTACTTGGTTTTAATCTTATCATGCAATCTTTTAGTTTAGGACTTGAGTATGCAGCGGGTAGGAAGGAGAGGAAGGAGAGTTTGAGATCTGATTTGAGCTTCACCCATGACCAGAATTTTAACAAGGCTTTCCCCTTGTCATGCGCACATGTGAGTGTGAAGAGAGATGGCTGGTTGCCTCACTTCCTAGCCACTAAGGATGCATGCATTCTGATGCATTTCTTACCCATGGTTCAGTGCTCAAGATGGTGTAAGGAGTGATAGACTTTTGTCCAATGCAAACACATGCATTCTGCCAAGTTCCTCTTCATTGGCTGTATGTATGCCAAGGCTGTTTTGGCTTGACAATTACACAAAATCAGATTTTTCTTTGTACTCTCTTTTGCGCATGTGAGGAGGGAAAGAGAAGTGATCGACTTGAGTCTTCATGAAGGGATTGAAGTCAGAATTTTCTGATGCTTACACTTCTACCTAGGCGCACATGAGGGGCAAGGTGTGATGTGTTTTCTGCCCAATTAGGCAACATGCAAATCTGCCCACAAGTCTCTTATTGGTTGTATGTTAACAAAGCTGAGTTGGTTTAGTTAAAGGGACAAGGCATCGGCCTTCTTTTCAGCCCAATAATTAACGCAAGGAACAAAAGAATGGAAGGCTGAATTGGTTGCCAAGTGGAGATTACAATCCATTAAAAATTGCCGTGTAGTATTTCTTAGAGGAGGATAAGGTTGTGACCAAATGTGGGGTGTGTGGGCTGAATTTATGGACTCTTCTCAAGCCCTATGGGTTCAGCCAAGCATGGAGAAATTGGACTCAAAGATCATACTAATCGAATGGTGTTCAAGGACTAGCCCAATTTATAATTTAAATACTAATTCTAAAATTTATAAGTTCCCTAACCTTATAAATATTTTTGTTTCCTTACATGCTACCACACATTATTCTTATCTCTTTTATGATGCCTCTCATGCGTAAAGATAAATCGTTACCCTTCATCATAATCCTACTAATTTTCCTACACAATAGAGATCCTCTATGAACAACTATATAATTTAAGCATTGGCAACCCCACATGTAGTTCGACTTTTCACATGTAATTCTAATGTCTCATGGTATTTTATGTATCTTCACTAATTACGTGGGATGTTACACCCAGAATATCCGGATATATGTCGGTGGCATATTCAGATATCAATATCCGGATATTTCGCGATAGAATGTAGTTCTGCATTTTGCGAGATATCAATCCAAAGGTGGTTTATTTCACGACTCCAGAGGCTTAAGCATGCATTTTAAGGTGTGTTCAAGCTTACCCAACCACAAGTTATTAACTTTAATCCATTACATGCATCAAGGATTCATTTTTAGCTAAGGAAACTCAAGTTCATGGGTGGTAAGGCTTACCCAAGCTTAAAACAGAGGTGGATGATGCTCTTGGAGCTCACCAATCAGCCTCTACAGTTCTGACTTTCAAGGCACACAAAAATACCACTCAAGGAAGGATCTTTCTTCACAAAGTTTGCTTCTTGGAGCTCCAACAACCAAAGGAAGCACTTTCACCCCAACTAACTCAAAAATAGCCCCTTCCCAACACACACACAACCCTCACAACTCAGAAAAAGGCACCCTTTATACTCTCTAATGCTCACACCCAAGTGTTTACTTGATTAAGAAGAGAAACAATGATTAAAGGTGGTGTCTTTGGTGAGAAAATGAAGAAGAAGGGGAGTAGCAAGGTTTCTGGTCACAAGGCTTCAGCAAAGTTCACGTAGGAAGCAACAAATATGACCTAGGATCATGTGCCACTAGGTATATATAGTCATTTAAGTCTTAAACGCACTGTATTAGCGCTAAATGTTACGCTTAGCATTTTAATTCGAAACTTAGGATTCTGAACCTACTCAATTTTACAAGATTTATTATATTTTTATTTTATTTTTCGCAGCACATTTCCAGTACGCGCTTTTCCATAGCCATTATTTGTTCCGGCACCAGTTCTCATTATTTTAACTTGAAACTTGTTTTACAAGTCCTACATATTATTCTAGTGACATATACACACTTTTCGTAATTTTCCGGGATACTTCACCGATACGCATTTATACCGAGTAGCAGAACCGGTATCTGCACTTTTCGTCAGAAAAGTGACTTTCAACATTATTACTCACTTATCATAATTATTTAAGCCTCATAATAATTATTAGGATCAATTATGAAATTATTTCCTAATTTTACATAATTAATTAATTTACTTCCTTAATTAACGGTGCAGGTTCTTACAAGTACAGTTACTGTTCTCGAAAACCCAGAATATCCGGATATTTGTCGTGGCCATACCCGGATATGCATATATGGATACCCATATTCGGATATCTCAAGACCCATATCCGGATATCAATATCCGGATACCAATATCCAGATATGATATCCGGATATTTCGCGACAGAATGCAGTTCTGCATTTTCGTGAAGATATCACTTTAAGGTTGGGTTTTTAACCCATTAATAGTCCAAGAATGCATTTTTATAGGCTTTTAGGTTCAGTGATCATGTTAACTAATTAACCCTACCATTTTACATGCCAAGACATCTCTTTTATCCATTAAAACTCATGATCAAAGTGATGGTGCTTACCCAAAGGCTTCAAAACAAAACCACAAGTGCTATTGGAGCTCACTTGCTGCTCCCAACGTCAAGCTAGACAGAACCCACGAAAATGATGATCAAGAGAGGTTCTTTCACACCAAAGATCACTCCTTGGAGCTCACAATACTAGAATAAGAGCTCCCTCAACAAAGCTCAAGAACACAACCCTCTAAACCCCTCAAAACATAAACCCAAACTCAACAACAAGGTCAGCAACACACTCCCAATGGTAACTCTCACTCACACCAAGTGTTTAGGAGAAGATTTCATGAAGGAAATGGCTCCTTGGCTCAAGAAATGGAGAAGAGAAGGCAATGAAACAGTAAGAGGAGTTGGTCAGCCTCCAAGGTTCACGCAGCAACTGAAATAAGCCTAGGGTTTTGTGCAAAAATGAGTATACAGTATTAGCACTAATAGTTACGCTTAGCATTTTAATCCCAAACTTAGGATTCTGAATCTACTCATTTTTCTATGATTTGTCATATTTTTCTTTTATTTTTCGCAGCACCTTTTTGGTACATGCTTTTCCATAGCCAGTATCATTTCTGGCACCAGTTCTCATTATTTTAACTTGAAACTTGTTTTACAAGTCCTGTATAATATTCTAGGAATATTTATGCACTTATTATAATTTTTGGGGATACTTCATCGGTACGCATTTATACTGAGTAGCAGAACCGGTATCTGCACCTTTGCGTCAGAAAAGCGACTTTCAGCATTATTAATCACTTACCAATATTATTTAAGCCTTATCATAATTATTAGGGTCAATTATGGAATTATTTCCTAATTCTCATATTTATTTAATTAATTTCCTTAATTAACCGTGCGGGTCCTTACAACTGCCACCCTCTTTCTTTACCATTTCATGGCTTTCTTCTTCTTTGAACCCTCCAAAGTGATCATCTTTATGCATATTTCCTTCACCAAAATAGCTTAGGTGTGTGAGACCAAACCTTGCGAGGGTGTGAGGCCACTCATTATTGAGTTTAGGCTTATGAGTTTAGGGGTTTTGTGGCTGTGTGTGTGGGTTCTCATGGTGGAAGCCATGTTCATGTTATTGGAGGCTTCAAGAAGCCATTTTTGAAAGGAAAAGACCAAGCATTGAGTGCCATTTTCGTGGACCTTGAAGTCTGAACCTTGTGGCTGATGTGTGAGCTCCAAGAGCATCATTGCTTCTGTTTTGAGCTTTGGGGTATGTCCTTGAACCTTTGATCATGAGTTTCTTCGATAAAAGTTGAGTCTTGGCATGTAAAACGATTATGTTAAGTAACCAACATGAACACTAACCTAAAAGAGTGTAGAAATGCGTGTTTTAACGTGTAAGAGTGTTAAAAGAGGAACCTTTGAGTGATATCTTCGCGAAAATGCATAACTGCATTCTGTCGCGAAATATCCAGATATAGGGATTGGGTTATCCGGATATGATATCCGGATATGGCCCCGACAAGTATTCGGATATTCTGAGAATTTTGAGATGGTCACTGTTCTGTTCATACAGAATAATGTATTGGGTATATGGACCTATGATTGGTTAAGTGGAACCTTTGTAATAATTAAACTCAGTCAGAATCACTTAGATTAAGGGCTTATGGCTTTGGGAGAAGCCTAATGGCATGAAACGTAAAAGGAAGCATTGTCTTTATGTCATAAACTTTTATATTATGAATGTTGATATGATTGCTGGTATAAAAAGACTGTGAGAGTGCTGTTTGTGGACCTTGGACTGAGTTGGACTCTTGAGTTGGATAGTTAGCTTGCGATGTAAGCTTTCGTGTCCTCGGTTTTTCCCATTATTGGTTCCACCATACCTCATGGAGGGATGGTTTATATGCATGATGTGCTTTTATGAAATGTTATTAAATTGTTAAGTGCAAGTGCCTTATGATAAGTATGTGTTGTTCCACCTAGACGGTAAGCCTGAGTATGTAGCATTATACAAGATGGTGATTCTGTGGGTGGGTACAAGTAGCGTCTTGTACTATTGTAGGTTGTAGACGTATGTAATTCCTACATGTTCTCTGGCCAGTAGGATTTTCACACACATGACATGATTATATGCTGCATTGCACGGATTTTGGAACTTATACTGTTATACTGCTTGTTGAACTTATATTGCACATGTAAGTGAGCTTGGGGTGAAGAGATCCTTGAGGACCCCTTGTCTTACTGAGATTTCTTTTTAGAGATCTCACCCCGTGCTGGGGCACATTCTCAGGTTCAGGTACCTCAGGGGTTGAGACCTCTAGCGGCAGGAGGCCGGAGCTGAGTTGATTTTGCATGTTGACTGTTGATATGCCTGATTAATGATTTTACTTAATTTTCTTTAACATGTTATTTGATTTGAGACTTTGTTGGGCTTTGTGGCCTTATTTGGTGAACATGAGGGTTGTCCATGCCATATTGATTATGTTATGTTTATTTAGACTCGTGTTGTATAATGAATGAGGATTTTTTCTAGACTACGTGTTGTAGTTTCGTGACTAGATACACATTTATATATGAGGCGATTTAGTGTAGTTCTTTATTGCAATTTACATACAGGAATTATTTTGAAAATGGATTAAGTAATCAACTTGGTAATAATAATGACGTCATAATTGAAATGAAAAAATTAGCTTCTGCATTTTAATGAGCTGCGCTTAATATCATATCATGATAACAATCTGGGTATACACGAGGTGTTACAATGACCAACACACCTATGCATGGTGAATTTATCACAATTAAACATATATCCATTTAATATAAGTTTCACATCAAATCATTGTTTGATACTTACCTGAATTTCAAGTAATCAAGAGCCTTGTTCAATGTCCATGCTCTTGCTCCATAAGTCCACTTGGTCTCACAATATAAGCAAGGAACACATTTACATCATTATCCAACATCAATTTATATATACGGTACTGTTCATCTCTATAGTACTATTCACATATATGTCACTATACACGTATACGACACTATTCAAAAATACAGTATCTTAATTTTTTCCAAATACATTTTCACCGTTAAAATCCCCATCTAAACACTTTTCTCAACATGAGCTAAGCCTCAATCAAGCTCTAATATGCTCAATCAAGCCAAATTTTCAAAATGGAAATCTAAATTCAATCTTCATAAAAACATGAAAGGGAAGGGAATTTTTTACCACAATGCACTTTAGAACAAAGGAGAGATGAGTTTCTAAGCTTCCATGGCCTCAAATTCCATCAAAATCCATCTTTTTCATGAAATTCGAATTCTTAGGGGAGGAAGAACTCTCTCTACAGTGAACCCCACACAAAAATATAGGTACCAATATGTTCCTCTCGAAATTTCTCACAAGTTTGGCTTTGAAATGGAGTGATTAGGAGTTCTCTAGCTCTCTTTATAAATTTTGGAAGATTTTCCATCAAAATCCCTTTTTTTCATTTTTTTCTCTCAGTCGATTCAATCCGTGGAAGACGAAGGCGAATTTTTTTGAGAAATTTCATTTACATAGGTTAAGTGAAATTTAACTCGGTAAAGACTTATCTATCTAGTTATCTCTATTCATTACCAAACTTTACCCAATAGACTAAAATATTTTTCTAGTCATGTTTTTAACTTTACTTTCATTTTTTGGGTAACTTTGTTTACCCGTATTTTTATCCCTTAACTATCATTTTAACTCATTTTTCATCAAATGTGACTTTATTTCTTTTTCTTCTACTTTCTTTATAATTATTCTTCAATATTAAATGCACAATTATATGTGAAGGTTATTATACTAGCCATGTTTGCTTGCCCCTTCCCCATCCCCTCCTCCCCAAAAAATGATGAATGATTTCGTTGTGATTTATACCAACTTCCCTACGTAAAATCATATCAGTTGTGATTTGTCCTATCTCACTCATCAGTCATATTAGCAATTGTGATACAATCTCAATATGATGTTTTTGATGAATTTGGAGGAAAAATTTAATTCTTCTTGTGCATAATTATCTTCCAAGATATTTCCATTGATGATCATTCTAGCAAAGTCTCTTTTTCTTTGGTCATGCAACATTTCAACCAGCTCTACAGGCTTGTGTGATAATTCGAACTATCTTCTAGAGTTGCGTAGCAATGTTAATATCTTTGACATCTTGAGCACCCGTGAGTTGCCTTTCTATCTATATTTTGTGCAGCCTAGATTATATTGTTTGGTTATTTTTCATTTTCAAATAGATTATATTTGTAATAAGCTTAAAGCCTAGCTTGCGGAAAAGTGATAGAAATTAGTACTGTGTCCAACAGTGTACAATATTGTTGTTCAACATTGTTATGTATTATGTTCTATTGAGTCAATAGTGCAGAATAATTCAATAAATAGGAAAAATGTAAAAGTAGTGTCTAGGTTCATTGAAACTCTTTTGTTATATATTCACCACTCCATGTAACCAAAACATACGAACAAATTTTCAATTTTAAATTATATAGTGACAATGATAACATATTTAATAAGCTTTGGCATTCCAAGAAAAAAGAAAATCTATTAGGCATAAGTTTCTAAATGTAAGTTTTGGTAAGTGATGGAACTCAGACAAATACAATAATGAATTCATTAACAATGGAGTCATAGTCTCTTTTTACATATGCTAATATAATATAAAATACAGAAAATAAATCAGAAATTCTCAACTCCCTCTCAAACTAAATACCTAAGCTCAAGAGTTCTCTAGAAGTCTCTCATTTCCCCAATAACCAATTCTGAATACATACATAATAAAAACTGTAGGAAATCTTAGATTTATGCGGAAGCGGTTTAGGACCTAGTACATTGGTATGCTTACCGAATCATCCTTGTTTCACAATTACCTCTTGGTGTGCAGGTCTCGTGTAGAATCTTCCCTTGTAGGATTCCTCTTCACGAACAGCTCACCTCAGCGCCGCAGCACGAACAACCTCCTTGAAGCTGGACTGTGGCAGATCTTCCAAACTATCTCTCGAGGAGGAAGGGGAAGTGTGTGGGCACTGATTAGATTCAGAGCTTGCCTCTTTCTCACAAAAAAGACCTTTGAGGCTGATGACTTAAGAGGTACTATTTATATGGGTTCCAAGAAACCCTAGCTCATTGGGCTCTAGGTTCCTTGGGCTCTTCTCATACTAATAACCCATTTGGGCTTTAGTAAAAGAGCAAACCCAACAATCTCCCACTTGCTCTTTTGGATACAAACTTGAGTCGTAAAACCCAAGATCATGTAACCCATAAGTCATCATCTATCCGAAAAATACCCCATCCCTTGTCTCAAGCTAGCTTGGGGATCTACCATCTGTTATTAATCAAGGCTCCTGATAATCAACGAATGATTATCTAATTCGGTGCTACTCCACTAAAAGCCCGAACTTGAACTCCAAGATTAACAACACTTATAACATGAATATGCATCGCCCCTTTGTAGAATGTCTATAATTGATTGACAAGTTTTCTGTAACTCAATCAATTATTTATTCCCTTGACTATGATAGTTTCTCTGATGGATTACATGCACTGGCCAGTGTCTTTAATATCCAAGTACCGAAACATATCAAGGGGACATATCCTACAAATTCCATGTTGTTTATCTCATAAATACCGATAATCAAATAATCTCACTCCCAAAATACCGAGTTATTGGCCGTCAATAGATCGAACCTCACCCGTTGGTAAATCAAAGAATGAAAACTATTTGATTACCTATTTATAATAAACTCAGGATTGAGAGCAATCACATAACTATAGTTAACTGGAGATTTGATACCTTATGACAGAAAAACAACCTTAATCAAATCTCTCCTTGATCCTTTCAATGTGAATGTTAATTCACACCAATATTTTCCAATGATTCGGACAAAACCATTTCATAAAATATTGCAGCCTAAATAAAGTGCCCAACTTTATTTAACAGCTGTGAATCCATTCATCAATTGTGAGAACCTATGATCATGTCCTCCATGAACGTATCCATATGATCATATACTCCACAATTTGATCCGGACCTTTATGTTTGTAAATAGTGCGCAAAATAAATAAATAAAACCTTATTTATGAAATTCAGAAAATTATTTTATTGTTTCATGGTCTTACTCCAAGAGCACAATGAAACCAATAACTCCCACTTGCTTAATGCAAGTCTGGGATCCTCTTAAGACCCAAAGAAGTAACATGCCTCTCGAACACAAGTTCAGGCAAACTCTTAGTAACTGGGTCTGCAAGATCCACCTCTAATGCTATCTGAGTTTAGTGAAAAACTCATAGCTCGAGGTTGATTTTCTTGAGTCAATATCGACTTGAAATAACTGAATATTTGAAAACTCAGCTTTTCAAGACTCCCACTAGAATATACCAGCATATAATCTCTCGTTCTCCAAAGATACTTGAGTACATGCTTAACAATAATCTAGTATTCCTCTAGGTTCAAAATGGTACTATCTCACTACTCCCACTGCGTGACAGATGTCTGGTTTAACGCCCAACATGATATGCGTGAGTCTACCTTTGCCAAAGCATAAGATATCTTGCTCATGCATTCATCCTTCTTAGAAGTCTTTGGTCACTCCTTAGGAAGATGAATTCCACATCTGAGAATTATAATTCTTCTCTTAGAATTCTCATGTTGAATTTTGGCAAGAGTTTTGTCAATGTAAGTAGCCTGAGGTGATGCCAACAATTTATTCTTCCGGCCTCATAAGAGTTTTATACAAAGAATATAATTGGCTTCCCCAGTACTTCCATACCAAAACACTAACTTAGCCAACCCTTTATGCTTGATATTACCTTCACATTGTTTCTAATAAGGAGCATATCATCTACATAAAGTACCAGAAAAGCTACTGTCTTCTGTTGTATCATTTACATACAAATACACATCATTCATCAAGGTTCTCTCAAAATCAAAATTTTGATAACCTGATCAAAACTGATGTTTCAAGACCTGGATGCTTGCTTAAGTCTATGAAATAGACTTTCACAACTTGCATACCGTGTGTTACTACTCATTTGCTATAAACCTTTTTGGTTGTTGTATGTAGATATCCTGACATCCAACTCCCAAAATGAAATCTCATAATTGAGACTTATAGCAACTAAGAGAATCTGGATAGACTCAAGCATGGCGTCTGGCAAAAAATGCCTCCAAGCTAGCTTTGAAGGTTTTCACCTTTCTGTCCATCCTCTTTTTGCCTTTTATGTCCACATGCACCTTGTGGGTTTTACCCCTCTTGGTGTCTTTACTAGGACCGAACGGAGTTGAAATACAAGTATTTCATCTCATTGTTCATAGCCTGAGCAACACTTGATCAACAACATCTTCTAGTGCATTATCGTAACTAGTAGGATCAATGTCACTCAACAAGAAACAACTTGAGAGTTAACAAGGTTCTCTCCCACTACAAATGTACTGCACTAGACCTTGTGTATTTATAGGTAAAACAAAGAGTAGGTCAAATGATGGATCTTCAATTTCTTGAGGATCCGCTTATCCTTGATATTGTTCCTTTACATGTGATACTAATATTTCTACTAGTTTCACTTATATATTATCATGTTGAATTTCCAATCATGGTTCTCTTGTTTGTTCACTTAGAGATATATCTATCCCCTCTTGAACAATCAAGGGAACAGTGGATTAAGCTTCTAGAGATTCTGGAAATTCTTGATCTGAGATAAATCTCATCAAGAATAACCTAACTTAAGAGCTTATAATTTCTTATCTAGTCCTCCTTTAAGAAAACCATGTGAGTGCTCACTTAGATTATCTTGTCCTTAAGACTAAATAAGAAATCATCCCTAGTTCTCTTAGGGTAGCCAAAAGATATGCACTCTTCCATACAAGATTCCATCTCATTTGACTGTTGTTGTAGGACGTGTGTCGTAGCACCCTAAATCCGAATATGGTTTGATCTGGGCTTGCACCCTTTCCATAATTCTTTAGGTGTCTTTACAACAAACTTTGACGGAATCAAGTTAAGAAGGTACATTTCCTTCTCTTAGGCATCTCCCTTGAACAACATTGACAAAGATGAATAACTGAACATGATCTTCACCAAGTCTAGAAATGTTTGATTTTTGCATACTGCAACTTCATTCAACTACTGCATTCTTAGAGTTGACAGTTACAAAAACTATCCCCTCTTAAATCAGGTAAGACCTGAACTTACCAGACAGGTAGCCAACACTTTAGTCAGACCAAAGTGTTTTTGATTTGAACACCTACATGCTTTTCTGCCTCAGACTAAACCTCTTGGAATTTCCAAAAGCTTTAGACTTATGGCGCACTTGGTTCATCTGTCCAAATCCAGAGTAAACATTTATATAATGAAGTACTCATCACCTCTTCTGGTCTGAACACTAATTGGTCCACATACATTAGTATGTACCAGTTTCAGTTGAATAGTTGCGCAAACCTTTTTGGCCCTTGTAGGATTGCTTGGCCACCTTACCTTCCAAATAGGACTAACATGTAGCTGTTAGTTAAAAGATTCTTGAACTTTCAGTCTCTCTTTTAACTAAAACATATTTTCTACTTGAGATAATGTGACTCAATCACAAAGGCCAAAGTTATGTTTCATTTGAAACTTTTATTTCTTTGGTGAAAATCCTTGTTCATCATCCTTTCCATTCAACATAACAAATTTAAAAAGGGTATAGGACATAGGTAATAAAGACTATTTAAACAATGTACCAGAACAAACAAGACGAAGATGAACTTCGAAATGTAACTGAGGAATCAATTGCATTGTCAACCCGTATTTTAACCAAAACAACTAACAAAAATTGAATTCCTCTTGAAATCTGGAACAAATAAACAGTCACCCAAAACCATAGTCTTATAAATAACTTGTCGTACTGCAAATGCAGACACAAGTTCCCATTTTCAAGCTTAAAATATCTATGTCCATTCTTGACAGGTATGCCATGTTTGAACTACTACAAAGAGTAACAAACATAATCAATGATTCCTGAATCAATAATTCATTCACTGATCAGGCCTAGATATGCCCATGTCTGGTTCTTTTCATCACCTCTGGGCAATTTTTCTTTCTGTATCCCTTCAGTCTGCACTTGAGGAACTTGCCTTGCAGCTTCTTCATAGCAACTGGTTTGACAACTGATAGCCAAGTCATTTTGTTCTTGTTACCACCCTTGGATTTCCCTTTGCATTCTGTCTAGCAGAGCTGCTAGACGCAACAAACATGTCATTAGGAGTCTGAAGCATTTCTACTCCACTCTTAATCATGTACACTTGCTTCTGCAAGTATTTGGAAAGACTGACAATAATATAGCAGCGAACTACCATATCTGCCCTTTCCTAATCTGAGAAATGCATCTGCGATTCCTTAGACGCATCTTCTGCAGGTTGCTATGGCCCTCACATTGTCAGGACAAATTTTAGCTTCCATGTTTTAGAACAATATCAAAAAATTTCTTTTCACTTATTCATAGTTGGTACCATCTAGAGGTTTTCGACTCAAAATCATTTCTAAGATATTTTCTGAAAAACATATAAAGCACACAATTACAAACAAATAATGCAATAAACAAACGAAGTGCGAGTAGATTCTCATAACTACTCTTGTTTATTGTTAACAATCCTTCAGTTTATCTTTACAAGGCTTACGATGGGCAAGTCACTTGTAAAAACCAAAATTGTTATTTGGGCCTTCAGTGCCATTGCCAGAGCCTCGATGGGAGGGTTAACAATTTTACCAAAGTTGAATGTAATTAACCATTGTTTAATTTCAAAATTATCCTTAGTGTCTAAGGATTGCCGACGATGGGCCGTACAATACTTTACTAAAATTTTGAAATTATTAAGATGTAATCTAGTGAAATCTGATTATCCTTATCCGATGGGGCTTCAGCGATAACCATTTCACTAATAAACCCACAAATGGAGCCCGCAGGTTTTAAAATTAATTAATTTTTAAAACCTTCACCCATTCAACATTTTTGTTTGAGAATTTTCATAAGCCCAGTCGAATTCATTGTTTAATTTCAAAATTATCTTTAATAACTTAGTATTATCGACGATGGGCCGTATAATACTTTATTAAAATTTTGAAATTATTAAGGCCCAATAAAATCCAATCATGCTTATCCGTTGGGGCCTCACATGATTATTTTATTGATAGGCCCACAATGCGCCTGGAGGTTAAATTAATTTCTTAATTTAAATCTCCTCCCATAGATATTTAAGTCCAATCTAATAAGATCCAATCATGCTTATTCGATGGGACTTCACATGATTATTTTATTAATGGTCCTTATAATGCGCTTGAAGGTTAAATTAATTTCTTAATTTAAATCTCCTTCCATTCAACATAAGCAACATTTTCTAATTTCCAAGAATTATTTAATTGAGAGTATCCTTTGTTTGATTTTAAAAACTATATAAGAGCACCGATAAACGTGCACTAAGCTTAACATAATTTTGAAAGCATTAAGGTCCTGAAATCCGGTCACTTTACGTCAGCGTGTGCTCCAAACAATCATGATACATGAATGTTGTATGCAGCGTGTGTTATTCCATGACCATTTCAGAAAACCCACAAATTACTCGCAAAATAAAAGAATTCTCTTAGGAAATTTTCTCTAATTATTTTTCTAGATTTAAATCATCCAAATAGCTGATTTAATTATTAATCTAGATTGCAACAATCATAATAATTATCATTTATGAGGATAATTTGAAATCAAAATAATTTCCATAACGATTATTTGTCTTGATGTTAATTATCCAAAATTAATTAATTCAATTATTAATCTAGATTTTTAATAAAAATCATAATAATTATTAATTAATTTCTTAGGATGATTTAAAATCAAAATAATCCCATAATAACTGTCATACTAGTCGCTGAAGACATAATAGCTATTATGCTCATGCAATCATACAAGTTATGCAACAATATGGCACCACCTATTCTATATGGCATGTTATCGCAATAAAGCATGTTATCTATCATATAATTTATACCAATCAATAAAAGCATTAAATAATAAATCATAATTACTTTAATCCATGGCCTTCCTATTTTAAAGAAAATAAAATTAAATAATACAACTTTGGAATTCGACTTTCGCCTAGCCCATAGTATCTGTCTCAAGCCCCTTTAGGGTTTCATGGGCCCAAAAGCCCAAAGACCCAATCCTTTGGCGAGAAACCCTAGGACGCGAAAGAGGAACCCTAGCCGTCAGGTCTGCCGCGCCGTCACCCGAAGTCAAATCAGGCTGAAACTCCAGGGGAAGGACCGCCACGTAGAGACGAGTGCACCGCCGCCGAAACCACCCAAAAAAGGTGGCCGTACGCTCCCTCACTCTCCCATTCTTTGCCGGAGAGTGGCGGCCACTCTCAGCCTCTTGTGGAGGCGCGTGGTGGAGCGTTGAGTCTCCGATGGCGGTGATCCACCCACCGTTGCGTTCGTATTTCCGTCTTCTTTCCAACCATATATAGATCGCCCCATTCCGAGATCGGCAAGTCCTCAAAAAGTCTCCGACAGTACTGACTGCGCATCTTACTCGCGGTTTCTCGATCTTGAACTTTTACAAAATATTGAAAAAAATACACAGAAATTCCAAAAAGAAACAAAAACAGCAAGGAGGAAACCTAATCATATGAGATTAGCCTCCTTGTTACAAATCGAGAAATACACGAGAGACCCTAACCATGGATTAAAGCATTTTTACCGATTAAAATTTAAACTTTTATGAAAATGAATTATAAAATACACATGCTAGATTCATACCATAATCCTAGAACCCTAGGTGCCACATTTCAAGAAGCAAAACTAATTACATGAATAGTGAAACTAGATTCACATACCAATGTACAACCAAGGCTCTGATACCAATTGTAGGAAATCTTAGATTTATGCGGAAGCGGTTTAGGACCTAGTACATTGGTATGCTTACCGAATCATCCTTGTTTCACAATTACCTCTCGGTGTGCAGGTCTCGTGTAGAATCTTCCCTTGTAGGATTCCTCTTCACGAACAGCTCACCTCAGCGCCGCAGCACGAACAACCTCCTTGAAGCTGGACTGTGGCAGATCTTCCAAACTATCTCTCGAGGAGGAAGGGGAAGTGTGTGGGCACTGATTAGATTCAGAGCTTGCCTCTTTCTCACAAAAAAGACCTTTGAGGCTGATGACTTAAGAGGTACTATTTATATGGGTTCCAAGAAACCCTACCTCATTGGGCTCTAGGTTCCTTGGGCTCTTCTCATACTAATAACCCATTTGGGCTTTAGTAAAAGAGCAAACCCAACAAAAACATCACCCTAAACTTCTATATATATTAATCCTAACTTAAGATACCAATGGGCTTGGATTATTTATTATATGTCCATTAGTAAGCTAAACAAAATTAATCTTTTCAATTGAGTAATTTGCTTCACCATTTCTCTAGACTTATACCTTCCACATAAAACATTGTTTCTGACGAATCAGTCTCAGACTGCTAGCTCTTCCAATCCACGAGCATTTGTAGTACATTTTATGAAAAAAGACCATATGATCAAAATTCACATCAGAGCACCACTAAAGATTTCAAATTGCAAAACATATCATGATGAAGTTGGTCATTACACACATTTTTATAGCTGCGGGTATTCAGACAGGTTCAAACATTGTAATGTGTAAAATGCAAACTGTTCAATCAAATTAATGTATCAAGAGACAAATTAAAAGTAATTTGAAGTCGTAATCATTTATGATAGTCTTCTTACTATGATTTCTCCAATCACGTAATCAAAATAGAGACAACCTTAAATTAATGAAAGGCAGATGAATCGGTAGATCAACAAATGAATAGGGAGAGTACATTACTATAATTTCACTATTAACTCAAGCTTTGTTTTAAGATATTTCTTTCTCTGCTGAAAACCGATGTATCCGGGACCCTGTACCTTCGGCCATTAGCTCCAAATTCTCACATGTCAGTTCCCTCAAAGCAGCTGTGTACACACTCATGGTAGAGCTGTCATTGTACAATCACACAATAACACACTCAGAAAGCCAAACCAAATGGTTGTTCTTGTTTAAAGTAAGAGCAATGCTTGGAGAAGAAAATTTCAGAATGTATGAGCAAATATTGGTAATTAAAGAAGCTATCAATTATATACCACAAACCACTTGAAGTTAACTGAGGATATGCCAGTACCTCTAGCAAATCTGGATCTGCATGATAAGACAGTACACTACCACTATCTGCCTCATATTAGATTACATGAAGACATAAGAACATCCTACACCAAGAAATTTAAGCTACTCATCACACAAAGGATTAGCCAAAAGCTATCAAGGTTTAACAATTGAACCTAAATAAGCCGCCATTCAGTTAAGAGTGCAAACAAAGATTTGTGTATCTGAAATTAGACAGGATTCTCTGAATACTATAACTTGATAATTTTCCTCTCAAGGTTTTCTTTAAAAGCATAATTATTGATTTTCTTTAATTGACAACTTGAGCGACATAACTGCTTATATAACTTGATAAATGACAAATCTACTCTCATATGCTTAAGTTCTTTCACATGGTTCAAACCAATGACGTGTTCCAAATTGACAACAAAACTTACTCCAATATCCTAAAACAACTTAGACTAACCATTTGGAGCAGAATCGCAATATTAGAACATGCTAATAAAATAAAAGAAAGAAAGAAAGAAAGAGATTGCTGACTAATTAAGGATATTACTTGGTCAAAGCAACACATAGGATACAAGTACCACAAGAAAGAGAGAGTGGAATTAACAAGGTGGCCTTGACCAGGAACTTATGCAAGGGAGCAAAGCCATATCAAAATGGCAGTTCTTCTTCAAAATTTGCACTACATTTGAGAAAAACACACTACAAGACAAAAAAATACATCACTGCACCAATAGATATTTCAAATTGCAAAACAAATTGTGATGAAGTTGGCCATACCACAAATTCTATAGTTCTGAGTATTCAGACAGGCTCGAAAGTTCAGAATCAGTAGAATTGAACCTGTTCAAGTAAATTAACATGCCAAGAAACAAATCAAATGTATTTTCAAGAGATATTTAATCATGAATGTTTATCATAGTCTGTTAATATAATTCCTCCATACACAAAATCGTAATAGAGGTAGTCTTAAATCAGGGAAAAGCAAATGAATTGGTGGATCAACACATACCATAGATTATCTTCAAACATATTATTTATTGTTTCATTCAGGTCACCCTCCCAACGAGATTTTCCTTTATTTTCTTCTATTTGTACTCCTTGAAGATCTGGTGTGCTCGTGTCTCCAAAAGAAAAAATCTCCATTCGAGGACATTCCTTTATAACAACTTCTTCCAACAATGGAAACTTAATGAAGCACTTACATGAGCAAAACCTGCGAAGCCTTGGCAAACAAATAAGTTCAAGAGTTTGCAAATTTAAAAATGCAATCTCATTGTTTGTCTCATCTTCTTTTCCACTCACTACATCCTCTAATAAATCACACTCTTTAATCTTCATTGTTGTGAGCTTGACCAAACTCTTTGCTGTTGAGCATGCTATCAAATTTATCAGCCCAATGCAATTTGTGATCTCCAAATTAGTCAAGTAATTAAAAGTAACAGAGGAAGGCACCAAATTTATCAAACTAGAACATTCAGAAACATCTATGCTTTCAAGACATTGAAGAATGGGGTCAATTTGGAATCCTTCTTTGCATATATGTTGAAGTTCATGTAGATAAAGTAATACCAACTCTTTAGGCAGTGCGTTAATCTGGATTTGTCTTTCCTCATCTGTAAGACCTTCGTCTTGGAATATCTGCATGAAGTGACTCCCTCCGACCGCTAGTCGTTCCAAATTGGGTACATTTTTTATGAACCAATACGGAAAAATAGCTTCTTCATCGGTGAATTCCATTACCGCAATAGTTTTAAGTTTGCTGAATTGGTCCCCTGAATATTGGCTTTGAAATATAAAGCCAAAATCTTTATCATTCAACGTCAACTCCTCCACGTTAGCAAGTACCTATTACATAAACAAAATTAGAACTAAAGAAATCTAGGGCATGGTTTTTTTTTTTTTTTCTTAAAACTGTTTTGTAAAATAATTATGGAAACAGTTGTTTTCTATGT